>NC_069499.1:89334098-89614098 GCF_027579735.1 Bombina bombina
CAGATAAGAACCATAGGTCCAACAATTCTGCCCAAAATTACAAAAAAAATTAAACCTATCTAGTTCTTAGGATAGCCTTATGCTTATCTCACACATTCTTGAAGCCCCCCCCCCACACACACACACACACACACACACAGAGATTGTCTTTACCACCTCTAGTGGAAGTTTATTCCATTAATCAACCATCCTTTCTGTGACGAAGTGCTTCCACAAATTATATCTGAATTTACTACCCTTCAGCTTGAGATCATGGCCCCTTGCTCTGGAATTGTTCTTTTTATGAAGAACACTCACAACCTCAGCTTTACTAAGCCTTTTAATATATTTCCAAGTTACCATCATATCACCTCTTTCCCTTCTCTCATCTGAGCTGTACACATTTAAGTTATTGAGTGTTTCCTGGTAAGTTTAATTTTGTTTAAACCATGTACCAATTTAGTAGCCCTCATTTACACTGATTTCAGTTTGTTTATATCCTTCTGGAGATATGGTCTCCAGAACTGCACACAATACTCAAGATGAGGCCTAGCTAGTGATCTGTAAAGTGGCAAAATAACCTTACTATTTCTGCTGCAAATACCTCTAGCTAAACAACCAAGCATTTTACTTGCCATACTCGCTGCAATACTACATTGTTTACTAAACTTTAAATAATTTGACATAATAATCCCCAAGTCCAATTCTTTTTTTTTGTAAATCAGTAAAATGTCATTGAGTCTGAAATAAACTCGCTGAGGCCCTGATATTCAAAGCATTGACTGACAGACAAGAAACTGCCTTTCTGGCTTTGTCGGCCTCACAGTCCGTTGATCTTTTGATATATTCTTAAAAAGGAGGCAGGCCGGCGAAGTGCCTAGAATGTGTCTCCCATAGGAAATTGCCTCTTGTGTCTGTCACACTACTCGAATAGTGTCTAAGTCAGAAATACCCAGAGACTGAGGTAGGATAGAGATAAACCCCACCGAGGGCTCTGGACAAGTCCTGGAAGAGACTGGACGAGTAAAGTGCAGAATAAACAGTAGCACAGTACCTGAAAAAGGGATTCCTCCAATCAGGATGAGGATGATACCAGAATCTGGAAGCTGAAGAATAGAAGAACCAAGGTCAGTGTCCAATCCAAGTTCAAAGCCAGGTATCAGTCCAATCTTGCAAGGTAACAAAAGGGAGTAAGAGAAGCCAAAGTTAGTGTCCAGTCCGAGTTCAAAGCCAGGTATCAGTCCAATCTTGCAAGGTAACAAAAGGGAGTTAGAGAAGCCAAAGTCAGTGTCGAATCTGAGTTGCAAGAAGCGCCGCCAAAAATCGATGCAACTACGATGATGCAGAAAGGTAAACAGATGCAATGCTGACAATACTGACAGTGTCACTTTCAGCAGGCGGGGGGGAGGGGGGCTTTATTTGTAGTGTTCCTACACAGCACATACAGTGAGCTCACTGGAACCAAACACGTTTTCTGTGTAGGAACACTTCAAATAATGCCTGTGTAACCTAATTGTAACTATGCCTACACTACCTGCCTCACACTGTAAAGTCTTGCACTAAAAAAGTTGTGAGACAAACATGGCTGAAACCTTACACTCAAATGCCCTTCTAAGGGCAATGCCCAACCAAATGGCCTTTTCAGGGCAATCTTTTTTTTAGAATATAGGGTTATGTTTTTTTTTACTAATAATTATTAGAGCTAAAATCACTTTAGGACAATGCCCTACAAAATGCCCTTTTCAGGGCAATTGTTAGAGTCTTTTTTTAAGATAGGCTTCTTATTTGGGGTGGGGGTTACTTTGGTTTTAGAATAGGGATTTTTGTGCTAAGTAAAAGAGTTTAAAGTCATGGTAAATCCTAGAGTTTGTGAAACGCTAGGATTTACCAGTGGAACAAATAATGGGGACTTTCTGTCATATTTTATATTTTATACTTCATGACTGAAAGTCCCCTTTATTTGTTCCACTGGTAAATCCTAGGGTTTCACAAACGCTAGGATTTACAATCACTTTAATCAATTTAGAGTAATGCTCTTCAAAATACCCTTTTCAGGGCATATGTTAGAGTATGTTTTAGTGTTCGTAAAGAGTTTATCATTTTGGGGTGGGGTTTTTTTTTAAGGGTACTTTAGTTTGTTGTATAAGAATATGAATAACTGAGATTTTTTTTATTTTTGGTAGTGTTGGTATGTGTTTTTTTACTTTGTGTAATTGTAGTGTTTGTTATTTTTTGTAACTTAGGGAGTGTTAGGTTAGAGGTCTGGGGGCGTAGCTGTTAGGTTGTTAAGTATTCTAGGGCTAGTTTTTGTTGGGGGCTTGTGGCAGTTTAGGGGTTAATAGGTTAGGGGGTGTTGGGGGTTATGGTGGTATAGGGGTTAAGTAATGTAAGATTAGTTTGCAGTAGTGGGTTATGGCGGTTTAGGGGTACATAGGTATATTTATTAGGTTCACTGCTATAAATTAAAAAGGGATCCTTTACATCGCCAATGTAGGTGTCAATGCAGTTTGGAATATTTCTCCAACATATCGTAACGTCGGATCCCTTTAGAATATATCGCTGCCTTGCAGCACCTTCGATCATCAGGGCCTGAGTCTGTAATTAACATTAACCTCTAAAATGTGATCAGATAATATCTATTTTTATTCTAAATAGAGAAGAAACTGTTGAGCTCATAATACTCTTTAAATGTCAATGAATATGTGGGCCAATAGAAAGGTTTTAATGTATAATGCAAAACAACATCCAAATATCATTATGAAAAAAGACTACTTTCCTATTGCTATGTTGAGCAAGGTCATATAGGTGCATCAGGGAACCCAGAGAACATACTTTAGTCCAGTGGCTAGCCTGTTCACATGCAATGCAGCTAAAAATGATTTGAAGCAAAAAAGCATGGCCCACTTTCTGTAAATATTACCTGAAGCGCTTCTGGCATTTTATTTATTTATTGATCTATTTTTGAGATTAGCAGGAAGATGAATTCAGGGAAAATATGTTTTGTGTACTTGAATAAGTGTCAGTTTCATACTTTAGAGGTAAGTTAGAAACAATGCCGAGACTGTTATATAACAAAAATGGTGTATGGTACCTGAGGGGCCATTGTATTTTCATACCCTTTCCTTTAACTTTTTCTGAAATCTGTATCTTTCCTATTTTCTTTCCTCTAATTGTCTTTTTTTCTGTATTGTTTTAGCTGTATATAGTCACCCATCTATTTCTCTCTATATAGCACCAGCCATAAAATGTTCTTGCTGGTCTAACGATGCAGAATGATGCTGTTTCTGGATACATAAGACTGAGGGACAGAGGTGTGCATATAAGCAGCAGCAGTAACCAGTAAGAAAGGGAAGAGCAACATAAATTTCAGCAGTAACCAGTAAAAGGAAAGAGCACCTTACTCCCAGCAGTAACCGGTAAGAAAGGGAAGCTCACAATAATTCACAGCAGTAATCAGTAAGAAAGGAAAGAGCAACTTGCTCCACACAGTAACCAGTAAGAAAGGGAAGCACACTATAATTCCCAGCAGTAACCAATAAGAAAGGGAAGCGCACTATAATTCCCAGCAGTAACCAATAAGAAAGGGAAGCGCACTATAATTCCCAGCAGTAACCAATAAGAAAGGGAAGCGCACTACATTTTCCAGCAGTAACCAGTAAGAAAGGGAAGCGCACTACATTTTCCAGCAGTAACCAGTAAGAAAGGGAAGCGCACTACAATTCCCAGCAGTAACCAATAAGAAAGGGAAGCGCACTACATTTTCCAGCAGTAACCAGTAAGAAAGGGAAGCGCACTACATTTTCCAGCAGTAACCAGTAAGAAAGGGAAGCGCACTACAATTCCCAGCAGTAACCAATAAGAAAGGGAAGCGCACTACAATTCCCAGCAGTAACCAATAAGAAAGGGAAGCACACTGTAATTCCCAGCAGTAACCAATAAGAAAGGGAAGTGCACTACAATTCCCAGCAGTAACCAATAAGTAAGGGAAGCGCACTACAATTCCCAGCAGTAACCAATAAGTAAGGGAAGCGCACTACAATTCCCAGCAGTAACCAATAAGAAAGGGAAGCGCACTACAATTCCCAGCAGTAACCAATAAGAAAGGGAAGCACACTATAATTCCCAGCAGTAACCAATAAGAAAGGGAAGTGCACTACAATTCCCAGCAGTAACAAATAAGAAAGGGAAGCGCACTACAATTCCCAGCAGTAACAAATAAGAAAGGGAAGCACACTATAATTCCTAGCAGTAACCAATAAGAAAGGGAAGTGCACTACAATTCCCAGCAGTAACAAATAAGAAAGGGAAGCGCACTAACCAATAAGAAAGGGAAGCGCACTACAATTCCCAGCAGTAACCAATAAGAAAGAGATGCGCACTACAATTCCCAGCAGTAACCAGTAAGAAAGGGAAGCACACTACATTTTCCAGCAGTAACCAGTAAGAAAGGGAAGCGCACTACATTTTCCAGCAGTAACCAGTAGGAACTGGAAGAGCACCTTATTCCCTATAATTCCTAGCACGTAATATAAGCAAGAAAGGGAAGAGTACCATAAATCACAGCAGTAATCAGTAAGAAAGGGAAAAGCACCATAAATCACAGCAGTAATCAGTATGAAAGGGAAGAGCACCATAAATCTCAGCAGTAACCAATAAGAAAGGGAAGAGCATTATAATTCCCAGCAGTGATCAGTAAGAAAGGGAAGAGCACCATAAACCCCAGTAGTAACCAGTAAGAATAGGAAGAGCACCATAATTCCCAGTAAGAAAAGGAAGAGCACCATAATTCCCAGCAGTGATCAATAAGAAAAGGAAGAACATGGAGTCTATGATTAAGCGCCACTAGAGGGCACGAACCATTAATAAATCTACCCCTATGCCTTCTGTGGACAGAGTTTGAGTGATATTGGGTGAGGTTGGGCAGTCTGGGAGTACAGTCTGTGTTATCTAGAGTGTTGTTTTGTGCATCAGAACAGGATTTAGCTGTTTCTGGACAAACTTTTTTTTCATAGAAACTTGGATATAATTAAAGGGATCTTAAATGAAAATAGGAAGAGCACCATAATTCCCAGTAGTAACCAGTAAGAAAAGGAAGAGCACCATAATTCCCAGTAGTAACCAGTAAGAAAAGGAAGACCACCATAATTCCCAGCAGTGATCAGTAAGAAAGGGAAGAGCACCATAAACCCCAGTAGTAACCAGTAAGAATAGGAAGAGCACCATAATTCCCAGCAGTGATCAATAAGAAAAGGAAGAACATGGAGTCTATGATTAAGTGCCACTAGAGGGCACGAACTATTAATAAAGCTACCCCTATGCCTTCTGTGTACTGAGTTTGAGTGATATTGGGGGAGGTTGGGCAGTCTGGGAGTGCAGTCTGTGTTATCTAGAGTGTTGTTTTGTGCATCAGAACAGGATTTGGCTGTTTTTGAACAAACTTTTTTTTTCATAGAAACTTTGATATAATTAAAGGGATCTTAAATGAAAAGTAAATTTATGCTTACCTGATAAATTGATTTCTTCTATGATACGACGAGTTCACGGATTCATCCTTTACTTGTGGGATATTATCCTCCTGCTAACAGGAAGTGGCAAAGAGCACCACAGCAGAGCTGTCTATATAGCTCTTCCCTTGACTCCACCCCCAGTCATTCGACCGAAGGTACAGGAAGAAAAAGGAGAAACTAAAAGGTGCAGAGGTGACTGAAATTTTAAATCAAAAAAATATAATCTGTCTTAAATTGACAGGGCAGGCCGTGGTCTTGTCGTATCATAGAAGAAATCAATTTATCAGGTAAGCATAAATGTACTTTTCTTCTATAAGATACGACGAGTCCACGGATTCATCCTTTACTTGTGGGATACAATACCAAAGCTACAGGACTTGGATGAATGGGAGGGACAAGACAGATGGCTAAACAGAAGGCACCACTGCTTGAAGAACTTTTCTCCCAAAAATAGCCTCCGAAGAAGCAAAAGTATCAAATTTGTAAAATTTGGAAAAGGTATAAAGTGAAGACCAAGTCGCAGCCTTACAAATCTGTTCAACAGAAGCATCATTTTTAAAAGCCCATGTGGAAGCCACCGCTCTAGTAGAGTGAGCTGTAATTCTTTCAGGAGGCTGCTGTCCAGCAGTCTCGTATGCCAAACGGATGATGCTTTTCAGCCAAAAAGAAAGAGAGGTAGCCGTAGCTTTTTGACCTCTACGTTTTCCAGAATAGACAACAAACAGAGAAGATGTTTCACGGAAATCTTTGGTCGCTTGCAAGTAAAACTTCAAAGCACGAACCACGTCCAAGTTGTGCAACAGACGCTCCTTCTTAGAGGAAGGATTAGGACACAGGGAAGGAACAACAATTTCCTGATTAATATTCTTATTAGTAACAACCTTAGGAAGGAATCCTAGTTTGGTACGCAAAACCACCTTATCAGAATGGAAAACAAGATAAGGCGAGTCGCATTGCAATGCAGATAGTTCAGAAACTCTTCAAGCCGAAGAGATAGTAACTAAAACAGAACTTTCCAAGATAGAAGCTTAATATCTATGGAATGCATAGGTTCAAATGGAACCCCTTGAAGAACTTTAAGAACTAAATTCAAACTCCATGGCGGAACAACAGGTTTAAACACAGGCTTGATTCTAACTAAAGCCTGACAGAATGACTGAACGTCTGGAACATCTGCCAGACGCTTGTGCAGTAAAATTGATAAAGCAGATATCTGTCCCCTTAAGGAACTAGCTGATTGCCCCTTCTCCAATCCTTCTTGGAGAAAGGACAAAATCCTAGGAATCCTGATCTTACTCCATGAGTAGCCTTTGGATTTGCACCAATAAAGATATTTACGCCATATCTTATGATAAATTTTCCTAGTGACAGGCTTTCGAGCCTGAATCAAGGTATCTATCCCCGCTTGGATAAAATCAAGCGTTCAATCTCCAGGCAGTCAGCCGCAGAGAAACTAGATTGGGATGCTGGAACGGACCTTGAATGAGAAGGTCCTGTCTCAGTGGCAGAGTCCACGGTGGTAGAGATGACATGTCCACCAGGTCTGCATACCAAGTCCTGTGTGGCCACGCAGGTGCTATCAAAATCAGTGAAGCTCTCTCCTGTTTGATTCTGGCAATCAGACGAGGAAGGAGAGGAAATGGTGGAAACACATAAGCCAGGTTGAACGACCAAGGTACTTCTAGAGCATCTATCAGTACTGCTTGAGGATCCCTTGATCTGGACCCGTAACAAGGAAGTTTGGCATGCTGACGAGATGCCATCAGATCCAATTCTGGTGTGCCCCATTAATGAATCAATTGTGCAAACACCTCCGGATGGAGTTCCCACTCCCCCGGATGAAAAGTCTGATGACTTAGAAAATCTGCTTCCCAGTTCTCCACTCCTGGGATATAGATTGCTGATAGATGGCAAGAGTGAGTCTCTGCCCATCAAATTATTTTGGAAACCTCTATCATCACTAGAGAACTCTTTGTTCCCCCCTGATGATTGATATATGCTACAGTCGTGATATTGTCCGACTGGAATCTTATGAATCTGGCCGAAGCCAGCTGAGGCCACGCCTGAAGCGCGTTGAATATCACTCTCAGTTCTAGAATGTTTATCGGAAGGAGAGCCTCCTCCTGAGTCCACACACCCTGTGCTTTCAGGGAATTCCAGACTGCACCCCAGCCTAATAGGCTGGCGTCCATCGTCTCTATGACCCATGCTGGCCTGCGGAAACACATTCCCTGGGACAGATGATCCTGTGACAACCACCAAAGAAGAGAGTCTCTGGTCTCTTGATCCAGATTTATCTGAGGAGATAAATTTGCATAGTCCCCATTCCACTGTCTGAGCATGCATAGTTGCAGTGGTCTGAGATGCAAGCGAGCAAACGGAACTATGTCCATTGCCGCTACCATTTGTCCAATTACCTCCATACACTGAGCCACTGACGGCCGAGGAATGCAATGAAGCGCTCGGCAGGTGGTTAAGATCTTTGATTTTCTGACCTCCGTCAGAAAAATCTTCATGTCTACCAAGTCTATCAGAGTTCCCAGAAAAGGAACTCTTGTGAGAAGGACAAGTGAACTCTTCTTTATGTTCACCTTCCACCCGTGAGATCTTAGAAAAGCCAACACAATGTCCGTGTGAGATTTGGCTAGTTGGTAAGTTGACGCCTGAATCAGGATATCATCCAGATAGGGCGCCACTGCTATGCCCCGCGGCCTCAGAACCACCAGAAGGGACCCTAGCACTTTTGTTAAAATTCTGGGAGCTGTGGCCAACCCGAAGGAAGCCACAAACTGGTAATGCTTGTCCAGAAAGGCAAACCTGAGGAACTGGTGATGATCTTTGTGGATAGGGATGTGAAGATACGCATCCTTTAAATCCACGGTGGTCATATATTGACCCTCCTGGATTATTGGTAAAATAGTCCGAATGGTCTCCATCTTGAAGGATGGGACTCTGAGGAATTTGTTTAGGATCTTGAGATCTAAAATTGGTCTGAAGGTTCCCTCTTTTTTGGGAACCACAAACAGATTGGAGTAAAACCCCTGCCCCTGTTCTGCTTTTGGAACTGGGCAGATTACTCCCATAGTATATAGGTCTTCTACACAGTGTAAGAATGCCTCTCTTTTTGTCTGGTTTAGAGACAATCGAGAAAGATGGAATCTCCCCCTTGGAGGAGAATCTTTGAAGTCTAGAAGATACCCCTGGGTCACGATTTCTAAAGCCCAGGAGTCCTGAACGTCTCTTGCCCAAGCCTGAGCAAAGAGAGAAAGTCTGCCCCCTACTAGATCCAGTCCCGGATCGGGGGCTACCCCTTCATGCTGTCTTGGTGGCAGCAGCGGGCTTCTTGGCCTGTTTACCCTTATTCCAAGTCTGGTTAGGTCTCCAGACTGACTTGGATTGAGTAGCAGGGGAGGAGGTAGAGTGACCACCTTTGAAGTTTCGAAAGGAACGAAAATTATTTAGTTTGGTCCTCATCTTTTTTGCTTTATCCTGAGGAAGGGCAAGGCCTTTTCCTCCAGTGATGTCTGAAATGATCTCCTTCAGTTCAGGCCTGAATAGGGTCTTACCATTGAAAGGAATGGCTAAAAGCTTAGATTTTGATGACACGTCAGCAGACCAGGACTTAAGCCATAACGCTCTACGCGCTAAAATGGCAAAACCTGAATTATTTGCCGCTAATTTAGCCAGTTGAAAAGCGACATCTGTAATGAAAGAATTAGCTAGCTTGAGAGCCCTAATTCTATCCAGAATATCATCTAATGGGGGCTCCTCCAGAGCCTCGAACCAAAAAGCAGCTGCAGTAGTTACAGGAACAATGCACGCTATAGGTTGCAGAAGAAAACCCTGATGAATAAATATTTTCTTTAGAAGACCCTCTAATTTTTTATCCATATGATCTTTGAAAGCACAACTGTCCTCAATAGGTATAGTTGTACGCTTAGCCAGGGTAGAAATAGCTCCCTCCACCTTAGGGACCGTCTGCCACGAATCCCGAATGGTGTCTGATATGGGAAACATTTTCTTAAAAGTAGGAGGGGGAGAGAACGGAATACCTGGTCTATCCCACTCCTTAGTAACAATGTCCGAAATCCTCTAAAGGAACCGGAAAAACATTAGTATAAGCAGAAACCTCTAGATATCTGTCCATTTTACACAATTTCCCTGGTGGAATTACAATAGGGTCACAATAATCCAGAGTCGCTAAAACCTCCCTGAGCAACAAGCGGAGGTGTTCTAGCTTAAATTTAAAAGCCGTCATATCTGAATCTGTCTGAGGGAACATCTTTCCTGAATCAGAAAGCTCTCCCTCAGACAGCAATTCCCTCACCCCCAACTCAGAACATTGTGAGGGTACATCGGAGATGGCTAATAAAGCGTCAGAGGGCTCAGCATTTACTCTCACACCGGACCTACTGCGCTTCCCCTGCAACCCAGGCAGTTTAGATAAAACCTCAGTGAGAGTAGTAGACATAACTGCGGCCATATCTTGCAGGGTGAAAGAATTAGACGCACTAGAAGTACTTGGCGTCGCTTGGGCGGGCGTTAATCGTTGTGACACTTGGGGAGAATTAGATGGCATAACCTGATTCTGAGAATCATCCTGTGACATACTTTTATCAGCTAAAATATGTTCTTTGCAATTTATTGCCCTTTCAGTGCATGAGGGACACATTTTAAGTGGGGGTTCCACAATGACTTCCAAACACATTGAACATTGACTTACCTCAATGTCAGACATGTTAAACAGGCTACTAATGACCACAAACAGGCTTGAAAACACTTTATTTAGTGAAAAAATAACAATCTTAAAAAACGGTACTGCACCTTTAAGAGAAAAAAGCGTACATGTTTTGCAAAACTGCTTTAAAACAATCAAATTGTTTCAAATTTGTGATATAAGCAATCAAACTATGCAGCTAAGTTTGCCCCACAAGGAAAAGAACACTTAACCCTTACTGGAAAAACCGGATAATTAATAAACATTTAAATCCGCAAAAAACTCCCCCTGCACCTCGCTACAGCCCTGCTGTGGCACCTACCTGCCCTCAGGGATCTGGAAAATAGGGTTAAAGCTTCGATTTGGCCCAATATTCTCACAAGGGCCCACCGGAGTTGGAGCTTGCTGCTTGCCTGTCAAATACAACTGCGCAACTGAGGCACAAAAATAGGCCCCGCCCATCTCACTCGATGTCTCTCAGCCCAAATGAACCGCACCAGAGCGGTCTCAAACTAGCCATGTGGGTTCCCAAACCCAAAAAGAAGCCAAGTGTACCCTCTCATTTAAGCATTAAAACGTTCCATCCAAAAACGTTATCAGCACTCCCAGTTAAATAAACGTTTGCCCACAAACATTCAAACTCAGTGTCAACCATTTTTTCTTAGCCCCTATATGCAAGCTTAGTAATACCCCTCTATATTATTTAGGATTACTGCTTACCCTTTCCCTCATGGGGATACTGTCAGCCATTCTGAAATACCACAGTCTCTCCAGAAAAAAATGACTGAACATACCTCACTGCTTATAGCATGAAAAACGTTCCTCACACTGAAGTTTCTTAAAGGGACAGTATACACTCATTTTCATATAACTGCATGTAATAGACACTACTATAAAGAATAAGATGCACAGATACTGATATAAAAATCCAGTATAAAACTGTTTAAAAACTTACTTAGAAGCTGTCAGTTTGGCTCTGTTGAAAAGGTAGCTGGAAAGCCCACTGCAAGTGGCAAATAAGACACTCCCCCCTCCCCCTTCTTTTGCATATGAAAAGACCCTTTACACAAACAGGAGCAAGCTGGAGTAGGTAGTCGAGCGTATTCACATAAAACTTTGGGGCTTGGTTAGGAGTCTGAAAATCAGAGCAATGTTATTTAAAAATAAGCAAAACTATACATTAATTTAAAAAAAAAAACTTTATGGGCTATATAAATAGATTATCTACAAAACATTTATGCAAAGAAAAAATGAGTGTATAATGTCCCTTTAAGTACTCCTCAGCCCAGTGATTTTCAACCTTTTTTTTGCCGTGGCACACTTTTTTACATTAATAAATCCTGCAGCACACCACCATCCCAAAATTTTACAAAATCACACATTGTAGCCTAATACACCATATATATATATATATATATATATATATATATATATATATATATATATATATATATATATATATATATACATACATATACATACACACACACAGTACTGTGCTGTCATGCCATGCCTCCTACAAACTATACATGACATATTGATATTCATTCACAAATAATCATATTGTTTGTCTGTGAATGAATGTCAATATGTCATGGTTGTAAATGATGCCTGATGAGCCTTTCACATACCTCCCAATATTTCAAAAATTGAAAGAGGGACACCCCCACACTGGGAAAAGTGTTATCTGTGGAGCACAAGATTATATGTGGAGCACCTCCCTCTTCCTCTCCAGCGAGTCTCCAGTCCTCCAGTCATGTTCCTTGTGCTGAGAAGGAATGTGAGTGACGTGACCTGGCTGGAACTATTCTGGAGGAGGAGCAAAGCTGCGCCAGCATACATGGGGGATTGAAGTGTTGCGTGGTGCTGAGTGTAGAGCCGGCACTAGGCACGTGTTGTGGTGGGTGGGGGTTCCTTCCAAGTGTGAACATGGGTCGGGGAGGCGAGCTGTCGCTGCGCAGTTACTCTTAGTCATCATCTCACTCAAAATAAAAAAAATGGCCCAGAATAAAAAACAAGCAAAATTTAAAAAATATGTTACAATGTTGTCAGTCTGCCGCGGCACACCTGAGGCTTTCTCAAGGCACACTAGTGTGCCGTGGCACACTGGTTGAAAAACACTGCCTCAGCCATTCTGTGGGAACTGCTCTGGATCTTAGTGACAAATGCTAAGATCATCAGCCTCCAGGCAGAATTCTTCATCCATCTGCTGCCTGAGAGAAAATAGTACACACCGGTACCATTTAAAATAAAAAACTCTTGCTTGAAGAAAATAAAAACTAACATTTTATCACCTCTTTCACTTTACCCTTCCTAGTACTTAGAGTAGGCAAAGAGAATGACTGGGGGGTGGAGTCAAGGGAGGAGCTATATAGACAGCTCTGCTGTGGAGCTCTTTGCCACTTCCTTTTAGCAGGAGGATAATATCCCACAAGTAAAGGATGAATCCGTGGACTCGTCGTATCTTATAGAAGAAAATTGTAAATATTCATAATTATGCAGAGTGAAACACATTTGCAATGTTCTTTTATTATTTGTATTATTGCAATTTACTTCAATTGTAAAATTTGCTTTATTCTGTTGATATCAACACTAATGGAAAAGCTGATCACATCTACTCATACAATCACAAGAGACAAACGTATGCAGGCACCAATCACCAACTAACTCCCACTAGTGTAGGATATGCACATATTCTTTTTTTCGACAACAGATACTAAGAAAACAAAGTACATTTGAAAATAGAAGTGAATTTTAAAGTGTCTTAAATTTACAAGCTCTTTCTGAATCAGGTAAGTTTAATTTTGTGAGATATTATTTAAAATAAATCCATCTTATCTCTTTCCATATATTATTATAATTTATTTGCATAGCGCCAAAAAACTCTGTATCGCTGGGTACAGTGATAGGGGTATACAATGACAAAGATTTGTGGTAAGACAAAAAAACGTAACAGACTAAATAAATCTAGTATAGAAGAAAGAGGGACCTTGTATCTAAGCCTCTGCAGACTGCCCCTGCCTTATTTCAGTTCTTTTGACAGACTTGCATTTTAGCCAATCAGTGCCCTCTCATAAGCAACTCCACGGGTGTGAGCACATTGTTATCTATATGGCACACATGAACGCCCTCTAGCTGTGAAAAACTGTCAAATGCATTCAGATAAGAGGCTGCCTTCAAGGGCTTAAAATTAGTATATGAGCCTACCTAGGTTTAGCTTTCAACTAAGAATACCAAAAGAACAAAGCAAATTTGATGGTAAAAGTAAATTGGAAAGTTGTTTGAAATGACATGCCCTATCTGAATCAAGAAAGAGTAATTTTGACTAGACTTTCCCTTTAATATATTTCCCTAAGTGACTGCTTTATGTTCTAGTTATGCTAATAATGCTAACAGGTGTAAATTTCAGAAGAATATTTTCTATTCCCAGCACAATAAATTACATTATGCGCATCGCTGGCTCTCAAACATGGATTCCCTCTTAACTTCAGGTAACACTGAAAAAGAAAAACACTTAAAGACGCAACAGCCAAATAAAATATGTCAGAATCTTGCAAAAGGTTCATAAAGCATGCCAGATTGCCCACGAAAAATGAAACATTACCTTCTTAGCATATGTATATATACCGTGGAGGATAAGCCTCAATAAAACAGGTTAAAAAAACAAAGAACAAGACCCCCAAAGGCAATCATATTTATAGGAAATCCAATAAAATTCTCAAAACAAATAGACAGAAGCCCAGGAGGCCCGACCTTTGTGTAATAAAATGCAGTACAAATCAAATGTGATCTAGAGAGTCAGAAGGCTTTACTCCATGTGAAAAACAAACAGCAATCCCAGAAAGCTGGAGAGGCCGGACTTGCTGCAATAAAATTACTAAAATGCCACATGGGAGCTAGAGGGAAAACTGAGTATCTAACAAAGACATCATATATGGCCCAGCTAATCTGCTCTGGTAACATAGGACAGATTGCTATAAAATGTACAGGAAAAGGAGAATGGAGTAATAACCGCAAACTTACATAAAGCAACCATACAGTAACAGATCCAGAGGAAGCGATCTCGGCAGCACTAAAATATTTACTGTACCTGCGGGACAACCCTGTAAAAGGTGACAATACTAATGGTATAACGTGTAAATGTAAGTCAGAGAGAGACAAACGTAACGATGAGGGCCTATGTATGCGCAGGATGCGGGGACAAGTCCTGCAAATAAAGGCCAGATCATAGGGGACTATTATGTCAAGGGGGATTTACAATGCAGTAAAAATGTAGATTCAATTATTAACACTTTGAAAGTCATATGCTGAATGAAAAGTCACACTTCTCTATGGGAAACACACAAATGTTCTATTAGGGAATGCTGGGTGTGACTTAGCAACAAATACAGTCTAAATATTTATATTCATTTTATGGAATGGGTTTTTATGTACTACATATGGCATTATGGGGATTTTCACTTACACAAAAAATGATTACATGTATTTAGTTGTTTTTTATCTATTGTAAAAGCACTCTTGCGCCGTACATAGCACAGAATTTTTTTTTGCAGTGCTCACACAATGTATCATAGCACATAGACACAAACTTGTACATAGATATTCACACTCTAACACACACAAGACAATAGCACACATATGCACACACACATTCTCTCTCACACACAAATACACTCACTCTTTCACACACACTCACTCTTTCACACAAAGACAATAACACACACACACCCTCTCACACACAAATACACTCACTCACAGACTCACACACACATTCTCTCTCACACACACAAAGACAATACACATACGCACACACACACACTCTTACACACATCCTCTCACACACAAATACACTCAGACTCACACACATTCTCTCTCACTCACACACACACACAAAGACAATAGCACACATATGCACACACATTCTCTCTCACACACAAATACATTCACTCTTTCACACACAAAGACAATAACACACACACTCTCACACACAAATACACTCACTCTTTCAGACACAGACTCACACACACATTCTCTCTCTCACGCACACACAAATACACTCACTCTTTCACACACAGAATCACACAAAGACAATAACATACACACTCTCACACACATCCCCTCACACACAAATACACTCACTCTTTCACAGACTCACACACACATTCTCTCTCACAAAGACAATACACATACGCACACACTCACACACATTTTCGCTCACACACACACTCTTACACACATCCTCTCACACACAAATACACTCACTCTTTCAGACTCACACACATTCTCTCTCACACACACACAAAGACAATAGCACACATATGCACACACTCTTACACACACACAAATACACTCACTCTTTCAGACTCACACACATTCTCTCTCTCTCACTCACACACACACACACAAAGACAATAGCAGACATATGCACACACTCACACACATTTTTTCTCACACACACACACTCTTTCACACACAGACTCACACACATAGAAAGACACTGACAAACACAAAGAGATACAGTCTAACAAAGATACAGTCCCACACTCATAAAAACTCCCACACAAATACACACACACATACAAGAGAAATAACTGTAGGTATGTGCTGTATGTTGTAAATTCACAATGTCACCTTTTTGGCTGTGGCTGTTTCCCACCAAACCAGGACATTTGCATGTCCGGGCCTGTTTCAGCTTCAAAGCCAGACACACAAATGGAAACCAGAACTGTCCAGGTCATTCACATGCAGTTGGCAACCCTATGAATGGTTAATGGTTATCAGATTTAAATTTTTGTAAGTATAATCCTTCCATTTTAATATATTGTTCTCCATTTTATTACAGTTATCTGCAAGAGTATGACACAGTGTTGGCTTCTGCACAGGAAAAGGTCTTTCTGATTGTGATACAGTGTTGCCCTCTGCATTTAAGAGGTTTAAAGCCCAATTACTACAAGAATGCAATATAACCACACAAAAACCTGTAAGAAGCAGCCTTTTCTCAGGGGTTTTAACAATTATAACACAGAAGCAAATGATACAAGATATGCAGCCAAAACCAATAACCTAATTCATTCAGTACTGATGTATACTAAAGTATTAACTAATATTATACCTCATAATATTCTGTTAAAAAGAGCCAGGAATGAACAATAGAGAAGTGGCGTCACTGTGGTCTAAGAGCAGTTAGTGTGGTGTAGAATTGTCACTGAGAGGAAAGAGGAGGAGTGGTCTATGGGTGTATGAATGTGATTGGTCAGTTCAGGCTGGGAGTCTTGTGAGCAAGTTATGGATGTAATTGGTCAGTCCAGGGCAGAGTCATGTGGTATGAGGGTAAATTTAGATTTTTGGTGTTTCACAAATCATAGGGAAAGCAGTGGGAGGGGCAGCGAAACTGATCTCTTTAAAGGGACATGAAATCTAACATTTTTCTTTCATGATTTAGGTAGAACATACAATTTTAAACAACTTTCCAGTTTACTTCTATTATCAAATTTGTGTAATTCTCTTGGTATCATTTGTTGAAGAAGCAGCAATGCACTACTGGTTTCTAACTGAACACATGGGTGAGCCAATGGCAATTGTTATATATATGCAGCCACCAATCAGCAGCTAGCACCTAGGTTCTTTCCTGATCCTAAGCTTACCTAGATAAACCTTTCAGCAAAGAATAACAAGATAAGGAAGCAAATTAAATAATTTAAGTAAATTGGAAAGTTGTTTAAAATTGTATGCTCGTCTAAATCATGAATGTCTAATGACTTTACTGTCCCTTTAACTGTGAAAAACCTGTAAAAAAAAAAAAAAAGCAGGACAGCTGTGAAATCATTAATGATAAATGTTCATAATGAGTGAAATTAACAATTTTTATATAATTTTGAGTAATTGTAGAATCATTATTTAAAATAAAAACTGAAGTCATAAAAGAACATTCTGAAAATGGTATTAAAAGTACAAGTTTAATCATCTAGAAGTGCGATTTGGGCAATTTCTAACTTTCATATTAAACCATGAATTATTCATGTGTATGAATATGTGAACTGAGCATATATTAAAATGTAATCATTTAAAAAAAAAAAAAGGCTTTCGAATACGATAAATCTAAAAAAGGTGTTTTGGTGGATTAGAAAATCATTGGTAAGTGATCCCACAGTAAGGCAATACATTTTCTCACTACAAAGTGCATGATCCTGTACAACAAGGTCCTGGGACTCTAATACTCATTGGCTGATATAGACAAATCCCACACACACAAAAAGATGGTTTTATTAAGCACAGCAATATTTATTAAGAACTGTATTATATTCTGAAACATTTAAGAAAAAGTTTGAATATAATGTCCCCTTAAGGAAAGTTCTTTCAGTTAACATGCATTAGTCTTCCCACTATAGTTAGCCTCTCTAAATTTAGTGAATCTAAATTTAGTGAATCTAGGTCAGAGATGTATTCCTCATTCTTTGTCAGTATATTGGTTATTCACAGCTTTGTTGTACTAGCTCCAAATGCACAGAAGGTGGCACTTTTTTGACAGATTAAACATGCAGTGAAGTTCCAGTATTTGTGCAGAGTTTCTAGCAGAACATTCTTCTTCTTAAATAGCCCAATGGGATTAGTTTAGTACTTAGACAAATTTAGCATTTATGACAAGTTAACAATAACATTTATAATGGCAACATAATTTATCAGTGAATTACATGTCCCATCTATCTTCTATTAATTTGTTCATATTCAGGCATTATAACTATATGTTACAAATCACATATAAGTCAGCATTATTAAAGGGACATTAAACCCTGTAAGACTGTTACTCTAGTACACTGGTTTTCAAACCTGTCCTCAGTCCTCCCCAATAGGATAGATTTTCAGGATTACCTTGGGTGAGAGCATGTAAAATAACCATGGTTACTAATCAGCTGATTATTTCACCTGTGCTGCAGTTCAGATATCCTCAAAATTTGGCATGTTGGAGAGGCCTTAGGATAGGTTTAAAAAACAAGTGCTCTAGTAGCTAATATTTAATTATACCTACCTGGAGTCTGCAGAGGAGATAAGAGAAGCTATTATCTTAGGAAAACTTAGGTTACAACATAATGGTGCCCATTATTTTATAGATAATACAAATTTACACTTATTTATTCAATGCTTAAAGGGACAGTCAAAAGTAAACATTTATGAGTCAAATGTATGCAATTGTAACCCCTTCTCTGTTAAGCCTTTTTTACATCCCTGTGCTAAGCTGATTTTGAGCTTTTTTTTTGCTCACACAAATTATATATAGTTTTATATATATTGGGGGGGGGGTTCAGCAGATTCAGAATATACAATTATTATATTTATATTTTATTGCAGGTGAGAAGGCTGCAACACAAATTTAATTTAAAAAAAAAACTATTTTTGTTATGATTTTTGTAAATAACATTGAAAATACCCAGGTGACAACTATTGCTTATAATGTGACCACCTTACTCGTTAGCAATGGTTTTTAAAGTTGCTTGAAGGGTCCATAGGACTTTTTGGGGTTGTAATAAAAACTAGAGGGGCCCCTTATGCCATATTAGAAATAAAAGCACTTTTTTGACAGGTGATCATTTCACCACAATGATCACCTGGCTATACAGACAAACGGCTAGATTACAAGTGGAGAGCTAATTTATCGCACGACCGCAAACAGGGAAATTTTTGGTAGCAAATAGGGCTTTTAAAATCACATCTCAGGTTAATTTTATAAATGTGCCCCAAATGCCTCCAAAATACAGTGGTTTTTGGGGGCTAAATTTAGAGGGTGTTTGGTGTTAGAAAAAAAACGGCACTAAAAAGTGCCTTTATATTGGAGTTTATGGGAACTGTGTGTTTCCTGTAATAATTATGTTGTTTAAAATTGTAGTCTATCTGAATCATCACAGAAAAACTGTGGGTCTCATGCTCCTTTAAACAACCAATATAATTTTCAAAATACATCCACTTTATTTTTCTGGTTAATCTTTCCTTTGAATAAATCATTCTATCTAGCATTTATTTATTTGTTACTGTCACTTTAAAGGTTTGGTGTCCCATTTTGCATCCATGGGTTACCAGTTAAGCGAATGTTAGGTTTGTTGCATGTGATGTGTTTAAAAGGAAAGGAAATCCCAAACGTTTCTTTCGTGATATAGAATTTTAAACAACTTTACAATTTACTTCTATTAACAAATTTGCTTCATTCTCTTGTTATCGTTTGCTGAAGCAACAGCATTGCACTACTGGCAGCAAGATGAACACATCTAGTTAGCCAATCACAAGAGAAAATGCGTGCAGGCACCAATCAGCAGCTAGCTCCCACTAGTGTATGATATGTGCGTATTCTTTTCCAACAAGGGATACCAAAAGAACAAAGCACATTTAAAAATAGAAGTGAATTTAAAAGTGTATTTAAATGACATGCTCTATCTGAATCATGCAAGTTTAATTTTTACTTTTCTATCCCTTTAAGGTCTTCTCCCATATCACATTCTCTCTTACTGTATATACCACACTATCTGATGTTCGGTGCATAGGAATACTATATACATTATCTCAGTGGTGTTGGCTGATCTACCTACTGGGCATTTATTTTGCATTGCCTCTGGTTTTAACCCTTTGCCTGCTTCTCAAATATTGGCCTGATCTTTGACACTGTTTTCATGTTTTGGACAACTACCATACCCTAGCAACAGGCTTCCTAGAATAGTGTCTTTGGCTAAAAAGTGTGATCAACTAAACTACAAATCCACCAAAGGGAGAAGTTTCATCAAATCCAAGAAAGTATTAAAGGGACATTAAAGTTAAAATTAATAATTTATGGTTCAAACAGAGCATTTTTAATTGACTTGTATTATCAAAGGTACGTGGTATCCTTTGTTGAATTGCTTACTTAGATATTTAGGCAGTTGAATCACCTGCATAATGGCTGCTTGATCATGTGTCCACCTAACTGTGGTCACCCCTGGTTTTCTCACCACTACTTTGCCCAAGCCCTTCCAGCTCTGCCCAACCGCCATCCACAGCACACTTAAACCCCATCAGTAGCACCTCTGGTTCCTCCCTTCCTGTTGCAGCCCCGTCCACAAAATGGCTGCAGGCTCCAGGATGTGCCCCCCCCCCCATTATATCCTTTCGGCTGATGGTCTGATGATCTAACTGCTTTTGTGAGGTTATCTAAGAAGTCTCATCAGTGCTGTGAGGTCCCACAAAGAATTTTGGGAAGGCAAATTTTAGCTTGAGAGTTGTTTATCTCACATGGGTTCTGTATGTGACAAATTACAATAAAATGCTAAAAAAAACTCAAAAGATTTTGCAAGATTTCTCTCCATGTCGACAAGAAGATTTTTTAATGATTGGGAGAGCTTTGGCTTAAGAGAAACAATGAGGTACTGAGAGCTAGCTGGTGTTTGGTGGCTACAAACATATGCCTATTGTAATTGGCTCACCAGAGGTCCAACAAAGTTCAGCTCCAGACCTATAACCACAACCTTACAACTAACTCCAGCACGTAAACCTAATCCCAATGCTAAACTAGAAAGTATTATCATTTGTGGCATTCAAAAACCACATAAAGGGACGTTAAACTCAACATTTAATTTCCCCCTTATAATATTAAATTAAGGTACATACAATAACTTTGCAATAAAGATTTATTTTTTACTTTTTCTGTAAAATAAGTCTCAAAAAATACCATGTTCCTTCATTATATTTAATTATGGGAACATTTTGAACCTGCAACATATTACAAAGTGATTGGTTAGCACAGAACACAAACTCATTTGCCTGTACCCCTAATTAGCCACAGCAAAGGAAACCGGGATAGTCGATTCCATCAGGATTTTTTAAGAGGTTTATCTCTGACAGCATTAAATGATTTTAAAACATTTGGGGCCAGATTACAAGTCCGACACAACTCATAAAGCACAATGGCAAGCACAAAAGTAGTAGCATACTCATTATATGTGTATCACAAGCTGTCGGTTAGGTTTTGTGCTTGTGCATAAGCCAAAATTCAGATTTCTCATTTAACCCTTTTGAAAACCTGTTATTTAGTATTAACATTTACTGCTGTACTTTCAAATACACATTAAAATGCTATAGAAATAAATGGAGGGTGAATAACAGACTTAAAGGGACACTGAACCCAAAATTTTTATTACGTGATTCAGATAGAGCATGCAATTTTGAGCAACTTTCTAATTTACTCCTATTATCAAATTTTCTTCATTCTCTTGGTATCTTTATTTGAAATCTAAGTTTAGATGCCGGCCCATTCTTGGTGAACAACCTGGGTTGTTCTTGCTGATTGGTAGATAAATTCATCCACCAATAAAAAAGTGCTATCCAGAGTCTGAACCAAGAAAGAAGCTTAGATGCCTTCTTTTTCAAATAAAGATAGCAAGAGAATGAAGAACATTTGATAATAGGAGTAAATTAGAAAGTTGCTTAAAATTGCATGCTCTATCTGAATTACGAAAGAAACATTTGGGTTCAGTTTCCCTTTAATAAAAGAGAAACAAAGGGTTAATAAAGAAAAAAAGTTTTGTGAAAAGATTAGAGATAAGGTATATGAGTGGGAAAGGATCAAGTGTGTGTGTGTTTGTATGTATGTGTGTGTATGTATGCATATGTGTGTATGTATATGCATATATGTGTATATTTGTGTGTATGTACAATATGTGTGTATCTATGTGTGCGTGTGTATGTATTTGCGTGTGTGTATATGTATGTGTGTGTGTGTATGTTTGTGTGTATATGTATGTATGTATGCGTGTGTGTATATGTATGCGTGTGTGTGTATGTTTGTGTGTATATGTATGTATGTATGCGTGTGTGCATGTATGTATGTGTGTGCATGTATGTGTGTGTGTATGTTTGCTTGTGTGTGTGTGTATGTATGTATGCATGTGTGTATGTATATGTGTGTGTGTATGTATGTGTGCATGTATGTGTGTGTATGTATGTGTAAAGTATATTAAAATAAAATATCACCCACATATTTATACATATTAAATATAAAATGCATGTTTATTATTGAAATAAATATATAAAAATGGTTTAAAGGTATAATTTATTTGTGTGGCTGGGAAGGGTTTAAAAAGGTGTGTATATATGTGTGTGTATATGTGTGTGTGTGTGTATATTTGTGTGTACATATATATACTGTATATATATGTGTGCATATCTGTGTTATATGTATACAAATGTATGTGCACGCATACATACATATACACACACAGATATAGGTATATATAGACCTTTGAGTCCTTTCCAATCAAACACTTTGACATTTTACATTTCCCTTTTAAACAAAGGGATTGTGTGTGTGTTTTTTTTTTTTTTTTGCTTGTTTGTTTTTGTGTGCTTTTTAATAGAAATACTTTAAAATACCTTTGTTCTTCACTTGGAAGAAAATTTTACTTTTATTTTAAAATCTAAATATCTCGGTCCAGGTCCTATTTGCTCATCTGCTCAGCCTGCCCCTATTAGTACATTAAGGACAAAGGTATCACAGTATTTGTTTTTGTAGCTTTGATCCTGAACATACAATTTAAAACAATTGCTTGCGGGTTCCTTACAAGCGTTGCTCTGGCATAAAAGTATTAAATATTTGTGTAGGTTGTTTGCCTGGCAACATGTGGCAGGCAACGCTTGTGAAAACAATACAAACTCATAAAATCTGCATTGCTTTTGGTAACATTTACTTGTTCTTTATTGCCGCTCAATGAAGGTTTTGTCCGTAAACTAAAATAAATTCTTCTCTGTGTATTGTTCTGCAACAATTAGACCCACAGAAAATGTTTAACTGTGCGAAACTGAAAAAAGCCAGTGAGCGTTAAATTCAATATTCTGCTACGTGACAAATATGTGACACATTTATTGCTTCGTACTACAAAAAATATTAAGGTTGGGATTTCTTCGATTTTTTTTTTTTGTACAAGTATAAAATGATTTGACATAATTCCATGCACCAAACAATAACCTATTTTAAGCACATGTAATCCTTTAGATCAGTTTTAAAGTTGCCGCAAAGTAAATGCTGTAACCCAAATGGATAATTTTATGATCTGTTGTATGGTATAAAGTGAACCCTATCAAAAGCCTAGGAACCAAATAACTTCCTTCTCTGAAAATAAAATTAAAAAAAAAAGTGTGTTGATACAATCCTGACAGTTCAAAATGATTTGTGCTAATAGTCATGTTTGGGAAAATAAAAAAAGACATTAGACATGATGTATTCAAAGTAAAAATTAGCTTGAAAATAGAATGTGGATAAACTTTTAAATTTAAATTAAATAAGTTGTTTAAATATTGAAAAAAAATGAGTCTTAAAGGGACAGTCAAGTCAAAATTAAACTTTCATAAATTTAGATAGGACATGCAATTTTAAACAACTTTCCAACTTACTTGGAGCACGTATAACCAGCTCACCGCTTACTTAAGCAGCGCTGGTATTGAAGTGAAGTGTGGAGCAAAATTTTGCTCTACGCTCACTTTTTGTCTTTTAACGCCGGGTTTGTAAAAACTTGTAATACCAGCGCTGTAGGTAAGTGAGCGGTGAGAATAAAGTGCTCGCTAGCACCGCACCACTCATAATGCAAAACTCGTAATCTAGCAGTAAGATATGTGCAAAACCAGATCTTAGTGTTTTTTACTTGCACAAGTGGATATTTGGCTCTGAAAAGAGACTAATACCAAAAATAGTCTCCTACTTCCTCATTCGGCAGTGAACTAAACTGCTAAGTTTTAGTTTCTGTATGTACTTTAGTTTCGACAATCGGCGCAATCATGTTGAAAAATAAGGGGCAGATAAACTGTGCAAACAATCACCTAGATTACGAATTTTGCGTTAACAGGAGTGCGGTGCTAACGAGCAGTTTTCCCTCACTGCTCACTTGCAGACATCGCTGGTATTACCTGTTTTTACAAACCCGGCGTTAACCGCAAAAAAGTGAGCGAAGAGCAAAATTTAGCTCCACATCTCACCTCAATACCAGCACTGCTTACGTTAGCGGTGAGCTGGCTAAACGTGCGCGTGCACGATTTCCCCATAGGAATCAATGGGGGAGTGCCGTCTGTAAAAAAAAATCTAACACCTGCAAAAAAGCAGCGTTCAGCTCCTAACGCAGCCCCATTTATTCCTATGGGGAAAGAAAAGTTATATCTACACCTAACACCCATAAACACCCCTAATCTTACACTTATTAACCCCTAATCTGCCGTCCCCGACATCGCTGACACCTGCATTATATTATTAACCCCTAATCTGCCGCTCAGGACACCGCCGCCACCTACACTATACTTATGAACCTCTAATCTGATCCCCCCAACATCGCCGAACCCTACATTATATTTATTAACCCCTAATCTTCCGCCCCCAATGTCACCGCAACCTAACTACATTTATTAACCCCTAATCTGCCGCCTCCAACGTCGCCGCCACTATATTAAAATGTATTAACCCCTAAACCTAAGTCTAACCCTAAACTTAACCCCCCCTAACTGAAATATAATTTTAATAAATCTAAATAAAATTACTATCATTAACTAAATTATTCCTATTTAAAACTAAATACTTACCTATAAAATAAACCCTAAGCTAGCTACAATATAACTAATAGTTACATTGTATCTAGCTTAGGGTTTATTTTTATTTTACAGGCACAATAGTTATTAAATAGTTATTACCTATTTAATAACTACCTAGTTAAAATAAAGACAAATTTACCTGTAAAATAAAACCTAACCTATGTTACAATTACACCTAACACTACACTATAATTAAATGAATTACCTAAACAAAATACAATTAATTACAATTTAAATAAATTATCTAAAGTACGAAAAAAACAAACACTAAATTACAGAAAATAATAAAATAATTACAAGAATTTTAAACTAATTACACCTACTCTAATCCCCCTAACAAAATAAAAAAGCCCCCCAAAATAAAAAAAAAGCCCTACCCTACACTAAATTACAAATAGCCCTTAAAAGGACCTTTTACGGGGCATTGCCCCAAAGTAATCAGCTCTTTTACCTGTAAAAAAAAGTACAAATACCCCCCCAACATTAAAACCCACCACCCACACAACCAACCCTACTCTAAAACCCACCCAATCCCCCCTTAAAAAACCTAACACTAACCCCTTGAAGATCACCCTACCTTGAGAAGTCTTCACCCAACCGGGCCGAAGTCCTCAACGAAGCCGGCAGAAGTGGTCCTCCAGACAGGCAGAAGTCTTCATCCAGGCGGCATCTTCTATCTTCATCCATCCGGCGCGGAGCGGCTCCATCTTCAAGACATCGGACGCGGAGCATCCTCTTCAAACGACGTCCAACTGAAGAATGAAGGTTCCTTTAAATGACGTCATCCAAGATGGCGTCCCTTCAATTCCGATTGGCTGATAGAATTCTATCAGCCAATCGAAATTAAGGTAGAAAAAATCCTATTGGCTGATTGGATCAGCCAAAAAGATTGAACGTCAATCCTATTGGCTGATTGCATCAGCCAATAGGATTTTTCTACCTTAATTTGGATTGACTGATAGAATTCTATCAGCCAATCGGAATTGAAGGGACGCCATCTTGGATGACGTCATTTAAAGGAACCTTCATTCTTCAGTTGGACGTCGTTTGAAGAGGATGCTCCGCGTCCGATGTCTTGAAGATGGAGCCGCTCCGCGCCGGATGGATGAAGATAGAAGATGCCGCCTGGATGAAGACTTCTGCCTGTCTGGAGGACCACTTCTGCTTCAGTCAATCGGAATTAAGGTAGAAAAATTCTATTGGCTGATGCAATCAGCCAATAGGATTGACGTTCAATCTTTTTGGCTGATCCAATCAGCCAATAGGATTTTTTCTACCTTAATTTCGATTGGCTGATAGAATTCTATCAGCCAATCGGAATTGAAGGGACACCATCTTGGATGACATCATTTAAAGGAACCTTCATTCTTCAGTTGGACGTCATTTGAAGAGGATGCTCCGTGTCGGATGTCATGAAGATGGAGCCGCTCCGCGCCGGATGGATGAAGATAGAAGATGCCGTCTGGATGAAGACTTCTGCCCATCTGGAGGACCTCTTCTTCCCGGCTTGGATGAAGACTTCTGTCCATCTGGAGGACCACTTCACCCGGCTTCGTTGAGGACTTCGGCCCGGTTGGGTGAAGACTTCTCAAGGTAGAGTGATCTTCAAGGAGTTAGTGTTAGGTTTTAGAGTAGGGTTGGGTGTGTGGGTGGTGGGTTTTAATGTTGGGGGGTATTGTACTTTTTTACAGGTAAAAGTGCTGATTACTTTGGGGCAATGCCCCGCAAAAGGCCCTTTTAAGGGCTATTTGTAATTTAGTTTAGGGTAGGGCTTTTTATTATTTTGGGGGGCTTTTTTATTTTATTAGGGGGATTAGATTAGGTGTAATTGGTTTCAAAAATTATTTTATTATTTTCTGTAATTTAGTGGGGGGGGTTCGTACTTTAGATATTTTTTTTTAAATTGTAATTAATTGTATTTTGTTTAGGTAATTAATTTAATTATAGTGTAGTGTTAGGTGTAATTGTAACATAGGTTAGGTTTTATTTTACAGGTAAATTTGTCTTTATTTTAGCTAGGTAGTTATTAAATAGTTAACTATTTAATAACTATTGTACCTAGTTAAAATAAATACAAACTTGCCTGTAAAATAAAAATAAACCCTAAGCTAGATACAATGTAACTATTAGTTATATTGTAGCTATCTTAGGGTTTATTTTACAGGTAAGTATTTAGTTTTAAATAGGAATAATTTAGTTAATGATAGTAATTTTATTTAGATTTATTAAAATTATATTTCAGTTAGGGGGTTAGGTTTAGGGTTAGACTTAGGTTTAGGGGTTAATACATTTAATATAGTGGCGGCGACGTTGGGGGCGGCAGATTAGGGCTTAATAAATGTAGTTAGGTTGCGGCGACATTGGGGGCGGCAGATTAGGGGTTAAAAAAAGTAGGTAGGTGTCGGCGATGTTAGGGCAGGCAGATTAGGGGTTAATAATATTTAACTGGTGTTTGCGATGCGGGAGTGCTGCGGTTTAGGGGTTAGTATATTTATTATAGTGGCGGCGATGTCCGGTTCGGGAAATTATTGATTAAAATATTTATTATAGTGTTTGCAATGTGGGGGGACTAATAGGTAGTTTATGGGTGTTAGTGTACTTTTTAGCACTTTAGTTAAGAGTTTTATACTACGGCGTTAGACCATAAAACTCTTAACTACTGACTTTTAAATGCGGTACCAGGCTTGACAGGAGAGGGTCTACTGCTCACTTTTTGGAAGACTCGTAATACCGGCGCTATGCAAGTCCCATTGAAAAAATAGGATACGCAATTGACGTAAGTGGATTTGCGGTATTTTCGAGTCTGGCTAAAAAAGTGAATGGTACACCTGTACCTTCAAGACTCGTAATACCAGCGGGCGTTTAAAAGCAGCGTTAGGACCTCTCAATGCTGCTTTTTAAGGCTAACGCAAGACTCGTCATCTAGCCGCTTGTTATTTTCCTTTAATTGTACTCAGCAGAAGATATTATATAAGGGAACACTAGGTTTCAACATGAAAGAAACTAAAGATCTATAGTTCAGAAACAAAAACTTTAGGGAGATTTGAGTTTAATTATAAGGAAAAGGGCAAAATAAATAATGAAAATATATTGTAATTTTTCAATGGTTTTTCTAAGTTCCCGTACTAAATTGACACAGGCAATTTTGGCATTTTTGTTCACTATAGGTTTCACCAAAATTAATCCTTTTTTTTTTTTTGAACAAAGATGCTACAACAATAATTATAAACATTTACAGAATGCAATGCACACGAGTAGTACACGTTATCTGAAAGCAATAAGACAGTTACAACAATTCACATTATAGTGGATACAACTCAAGAGTGTCTATCAAAGGCCGTCTACAAATTTACCTGCAGAATGTACTACTGTGTACCTAGCTAAACGGGATTGTAGTCTTTTGGCAGAAATTTGGTTATGGCGAATTTCGCCAAATTTTAATTACGCCAGCAGCTCCATATTAGTTGTAGTTATACCGAATTAAAAATAAACAAGAACTGAATTTTAGGACAATTACAACCTATCACAAATGGAAATGCCAACGGCATCCACTTAATGCTATCTTTTAATGATAAAGTAGAATAAAGTACACTTACGGGGGAGGGAGTAGACACTTAAGGTGAGGGAACCATAGAGATAAGGCGGGGGGGAGGAGGGGGGAGAGGGTAAAGAAGGGGGGGTTAATAGGGGAGGGGGTTCATTAGAGGAGGGGGGAGAGGAAGGGGGATCTGAGTCGGCCCATGACTCTCCTTCCGGTTACAGCAGTGCCCTCAGGTCAGGACATCTAGTATCTATCGCTAAGGTCATTTACTTTACTATGATAGTCTCTATAGTATTCTACCTGATGTTTACATTGCGACAAGTAAGTCTCCCAAGGCTCCCAGGTGAGACCGAAGGCTGCTGACTGGTGCCTCATCCTATAAACATAGTCTTCCATGGATTTAACATACTTTAGATACTCTACTACACCCTGCCACCTCGGAGGTGTGCACCTTTTTCCAATTCCTGGCAATTAACATTTTGACTGAGGTGAGCATATATAAAAGTAGAGATCTCTTGTGGGAAGGCATTTTCTTTAACCCCAGGTGCAAGAGGGCCAAGCTAGGGTTAGAGACCTCTGGTAGGCCCATTTTGACACAGGCGACCCGAAGTCTATTCCAGAGCGGCTTAAGTCTGGGGCAAGACCACCACCTGTGGAGCGGGGTACCCACCTCGCCACACTCTCTCCAACAGGAAGGAGAGTGGTCAGGGTATAGAGTCTGAAGCTTGGTCGGGACAAGGTGCCACCTAGTGAGAATTTTAAAATAGAGCTCGTACATCGTAGTGCAGTGTAATGTCGCCTTGGTCTTAGTAATAGCTTTGGTCCACTCTACGTCTGTGTATGTCATCTTTAGTTCTGTCTCCCATGAGGTCATGTGTCTCGTCTTTGTGAGTGTCGGAGCCCCCAAAAGACATCTATAATGTGTCGTGAGGGGTTTGTAAAGCTGGAGACCAGCTTTCCATCTGGACTCCCAGATTGTGGGGGACCGAACCTTATCTAACAGGAAACCCCATGCCTTCATCAAAGATCTCAGTCTTAAGAGTTCAAATTGAAGGTGGCGTGGCACCTCATATTTAGTCACCATTTCGTGATGTGAGAGAAGGCAGTCCCCTGTATAGAAATCTCCCACTGTGGAAATCTCCATTTGTTTCCACACATTTATTCTCACATTGGGAAGGCTCTGAAGAAGGGGGATTATGGGGTAGATAGGAGAAGGATGAGGGGCAATCCGAGCACCATGTAGCAGTTTATACCAGAGCAACTGACATCCTCTAACCATTTGGTTAGAAATGGTAAACAGGGAAGTAAGGTGTGGGGGCAACCACAGTAAGTCAGATAGGTTTATGTACGCCGGGAGAGAAGCTTGTTCTAGCTCTCTCCATCTCGTGAGTGGAAGATCTCGCCCCCATGCTGAGACATGGGAAATCATTGCAGCCTCGTAGTATGAATTGACAATTGGAAGGCTCAGTCCCCCCTGATCTAGGGGAGACTGTAATATTGCCGCAGCGACTCTAGGCTTCTTGTTATTCCAGACGTAGGCATTAAAGAGAGCCTGGAAGCTCCTCAGTAGCTTCGCTGGGACCGAAAGGGGGATACATCTCATAATATATGTCAACTTGGGAAGTATCATCATCTTCAGGGCAGCAATCCTACCCATAATTATTACTTTTTAACAGACATACAGGCCTTTCTTGTGATACTCTATATATGTAATAAAATAACAATAAATAGGAATTCAATACTAAAAGATGTAAGTGAATTTTTTTTTCAGTTTTCTTTAGAACCATTTTTACAAAAATAGTGTAGCTAAAGAAAAATAGTACCTCAAAGTCGTTATTTGTCCTGATTTTAGGAATGCCCCCCATGTCTAGGCTTCCAAGTAAATTATAGCAAATGTAGAACAAATACTAATTATTGGTTTTAAACTTAAATTTGCTAGGCTTGGACTGCAATCCAAAATGACTACACAAAATTATAGGTTTGGAGAAATTAGACACCACAGGTTATTTACCTAAAGGCATTTTTAATTTAATCCTTTTATCCCCAAGGGCAGAAAAAAAAAAAATCAATACTTTCCTTGACATGGGTGCTGACTGGAGAGAAATGGAGGGATCAAGACAAGACATTGTTTACAAACAACATCTTGTCATTTCTGACATGTGATCACTGTGACTGTTTTATTACGGTGATCACATAACCATGGGGGAATTTTATTGGGCATCATTGGACTGCCTCACTTCTGAATAATACAGTGATAGACCAGTGATCCTGATACCAGCATGCATTGCAGCATACCAGGATGTAGGCTCCATTTTAATTATACAATCACTGTGACTAGCTGTCAGAGTGACTTTATACACAGTAACAATTACCTTTCACTGTTACTGTACTGTTGCTGGATAGCCTCATATGCAGGCATCCAGCAACATCATATGATATATGCTGATCGCAGAACACCCCTCATGTAATAGAGGCACCCCACAGAAACACCCTGGGTTGATTCCAATCTTACCAATTATTTCTTCTGATGTTGGAAAAATGGGAGGCCATGATTTCCAAACCTCATCCTTACTGTGCAGAATGGAGATTCTCTTTGCCACATTTCTATAACTGTAAGAAAGTTGCCGTGTAAAAAACTGAATGGCAAATACAATACGACTGCTGAAAGAAACCCTGTTCCTAATGACGAGAATACTTCCAATCCCAAACATCCAAGTATGAAATAAAAACAAAGATATTAACACAGTGATTGTTAAATGCCATTTCTTGTTTTGTGTTTGTGATTTTCATTTTTGTGCATTTCATTCCACTTCAATCATGTGACTCTAGAAGAAGCTGATTGGTTCATGGGGGATTGCATGCGTTGCTAGGCACATCCCCCTGTCAGATCCACCAGCGCTTACTTGAGCAGAGGTGCAGAACGCTAGAACAGTTAGCACATTCCATGCTGTCCTAAGGGTGTTAACGGGTTAATGAATCTAGACCACATATTGATATATACATCTATATATCTATATATATCTATAACCACAAGAGCTCTATAAAACCCCTCCCACCTCCCACATACCTCAGTCTAATGTATAACCAAGTAAGTGAGGTAAAAAAAAAGGAATAATAGCTATAAAAGGAGAAGGGTAAAAAGATGTGCTCAAAACAAAACAACCCTAAGAAAAAACAACAACAAAGGGTGGGAGCTTGTGGACTCTAACCACCGTGAAAGAAAAGGAATTTATCAGGTAAGCATAAATTATGTTTTCTTTCATACAGGTGTTGAGAGTTCACAACCTTTTACTTGTTCAAACTAATACCCAAGCTGTGGAAGTCCACCAGTAAATTAAATAAAGGTAAGGATTAAAAAAACATATTTTTTTCACTTAGAAAAAATAAATCCACAACCCCACAAACATTTTTTTTAATACACTTAAAAACAGGCACAATCCTCAAACTGAGACAACTGTATGAAGGACCTTTCTACCAAATGCTGCTTCAGAGGCAGAAAAAGCATCAAAATGTTAAAATTTAGGAAAAGTATCCAAAGAACACCAAGTAGCTGCTTTGCAAATTTGATCAACTGAAGCCTCATTCTTGAAAGCCAAAGAAGTGGCAACTGACCTATTTGAATGAGCTGTAATCTGCTGAGGTGGAGACTAACCTGCCTCCAAATAAGCTCTGTGAATCAAACGTTTCAACCACAATTTGGCCTGAAAGTTCCCTCTTTCTTGGGAGCTTTGAACAGATTAGAATAATAACCAAACCGAATGGAAAAATGATATAAAGAATACCACAATTCCCAAAGTATGCACTTTTAGCACTCTGGGCCCTAAACTATAGGGTGGGTGGTCCCTGCTGGGATTGGATAAAAATTAACTTTTATTGTAACCTTTTAAAAAACCAAATTGTTGGTTGAAATACACATACTATTAAAATACACTCCAGTACCATATACCAGTAATATCAACATATATTGGATCACCAGTAATCTGAATTAGGCCTGTCTATATTCACAGTCATGAATGATCCAAAAATTTTTAATAACAAAATAGCGTTCGCTAAAACACTGTTACAGTGTACCTACATCAAAAAGTGATTACAAGTGTGAGTTGGGTATATGTAATGAGAGAATGGGTAGAACATGTCCCCTCTCTTTATTAATCCCTGGATTACTGAATTCTAATATTAAATTGTGTTCAGTCTATATTGTAACATCAGTACACTGTGGTAATAGCTAGCTGCTACTACCAGGTCATATGAATAATTGTTCAGCCCAGCTAAGTCTGTGCGGTGTCAGAGTTGGTAATCACAATGAGTTAAAGTGCTGTTATTCCGGCATCACTTATATGTGAAGGGCTAAATATTTCTATTGTGGCTGAGTCTGGCACAACCCAGACTAGATAAGTTAAATATTTGTGAATTAGAGAGCCTTTCTAGTGGATCGATCTGGATACTAATGACCCAGATTGCCTTTGTGAGTTTATCATTACTTGTTAGTCATAAAGTTTCTTCAGATACACACCACTGCAACGCACCTCACACAGTTCTATATATGAATGTAGCTATATCTAATAGTTGTCTGTTACTCCCTCTGTTCAAGTCCTTAGGTATCACTGTATCAGACACCCTATGCCGCTATTTAGTACAAATTATAACTTGAGTACATTGCGGTAATGGCCTGCAGTTAATACCAGGTCATATCGTATATTGTTCAGCCAAGCTATGTCTGTACAGTGTCAGAGTTAGTAATTCTGTCTGTGCAGTCACAATGAGTTTAGGTGCTCTTATTTCGGTATCCACTATATATCAAAGGCTGTATAAATCTGATGAAGCTAAGTCTGGCACAACCCAGACTCAGTAAATTGGGTATCTATAAATTACAAAGTCTTTTTAGTGAGTCAATCTGGATAGTTATAACCCAGTTAGCCGATATAAATGTTTCATTGTTCATTCATCATGGTATTTGTTCATACACACACTTCTACACATCATCTCGCACAATTCAATATATAAATAAAGCTAAGTCTGGCACAACCCAGGCTGTGAGTTTTTACTGTTATCAGTTATTTTTCATTCCAATCAGCTGTGCAGCACTCATACAGCTACGATTCTGTTATTCGCAGTCTGAGTAGAATATTGACTGTGAGTTTATATTTTCTACTGTCCACTCTGTTAATAGGCTATATATCAAGTTAAATTACTATCTGGCACAACCCAGGTTCTATATTGAATGTTTATATTTTACATAGCCTTGCAATGAATACGCCCGGTGTTTGCTGCCCGGTGCACTGATACAACCTTGTAAGCTAGATTGATCATTCAGACATTCATTCAGTTTAAATCCCTTGATTCATTATCGAGGGCACATAGTGTAATAGTGATGTTGGGGTGTTGGTTTATACCATATCCCCAGATACACCCAAGTCACTCGCTACGAAGTATATTTTGAAGGTACAATTTTAGCGGTACATGGATAGATGGTACTGGGCAGTTAAAAATACACAAAAATTCGAGTGTGAAGGAATCGACACTCTCCCCTGACGCGTTTCGCCCGATAGGGCTTTATCAAAGGCAGCGAGCCGCCGAGTTTTTGGGGATTTAAACCCTGCAAAACCGGAAGTCCCGCCCTCGCTCCACTCTAATTGGTTGAAAATCGTCTATAGATTTGTTGATCGACATTACTCTGGACCAATCATCTGTTCTGTATGGCGTTTCTAATGAATTAATGTTACCTGTATGATTGACATTGCTATGGACCAATCATCCATTCCAGATTACTAGCTGGAAATTTATATTATAGGTTACACATCTTAATATGACTTTAGAATAATGAATACATAAATTTGTATGTATGTGAATACTTTGTATGTTAGTGACGTTCAGCACTACGAATCAGATTTTTTCTATTGTTATTTTATACTGTATATTAATACCTTTGTATTCATATCGGTTTTTAAATTTTGTCATTATCAACCAGATATTTCTATGTTACCAATAATTCTTGATGGATATCGTGTTTATCATATTTCTAATAACACTATAGATCTCGGGTATAACCCCTTTGTTTATCTTCGGGTTTGATAATTAATACAATATTCTGTATGGTTGAATCCTCTCTGAAGAGTATGTTTGTTTATTTAAATAATGTGACTATGATTCTACGTGCTGTAAAATAAACTGAAAAAAAAAAAAAAAAAAAAAAAAAAAAGGGGGAGGGGGGTTTTTTTTTTATTAACGATGCCCCTAATATCTGTGAAACTTTCCGTAACTTGCTGTAGTGTCAGTGCAAGTGCTCTTGATTATGTGTAAATATTTAAAGTAAAAAGAAGAAAAAGGTTTTTGGGGGTTAAGAAGGGGAAGGAGAGTCAGAATATATTGTCTCCCGATTGGTAATCCTATGTCCCTTTTAAAGGAATTTTATTTGTAAGTGCAATCATATGCATCATATACTTGACAGTTATAGTGATTCGGTGTGGATAAGTGCTGATGATAATGTGGTGAAAAAATATTTTAAATAAAGAAAAAGTGTGTTCAAATTAAAATGAAATTAAAATGTGCAGGACACCCCAAACTGATCATACTGATGTCGTGATAAGGTAAATATTCAGGAGGTAGCATACATTTACTATCATATTTTATGTCCTTCCAATGAAGGGGGAATTGGAATCAATGTAGTTTTATCCCATTGTCTAGTGAACCAATTTATATGGTGCAGTCATTATTAGCCTTGTATCCATTTGTAAAATTTATTAATAACCATTATTGTGGTATCGTACATTCCTATTAGCTTATGTACAGTAATAAAATTCAATTATTGCTGGTGTCACTTATTAGTTACCTTCCTTATTTTAGAACCAGTGTGGAGGGATTCTATGTATGTAATTTTTTTATTGATTTAACCTTTTATTTATATCATAGAGTTCCCACTCTAAAATCAGGAATTAAGATTGATCGCTCTTTGTCATATTCATAGATAGTTCTTCACCTTTATGTCTATTAATCTCTGCTGAGATGTAATTTTGTTCATTTGTTTTCATAAATAGACATAGAGGTTATTTTGTTCATTCAGACCCCAGGGTTGAACTGAGTTTAATAGGTAAATCCAACGGCTTTCTGACTTTAATAATGCAGTTTCTAAGTCTCCTCCTCTAAATCCCAAACTGACTTTCTCAATGCCCCAACAGAGTAGGTCTTTTTGGTTAGAATTGTGGTGTTTTAGGAAGTGTGCAGCTACACTAGTTAAGGTTTTTAGATCTTCTTTATCTTTAGCAGCATTTTTAATGTTTCTGAGATGTTCAAGAAGTCTAGTTCTCAGTTTTCTAGTAGTCATACCTACATAATACAAATTACACGTGCATTGAAGCACGTATATAACGCTCTCAGTGTTGCAGCTAATGTATCTCTTAATTTTGTGTTTCTTTCCAAATCTATCCTCAATTTCAGAAGTAATTTTCATAAGGCTGCAAGTGCTGCAGTTCCCACATTTGTGAGCTCCTGGATTGAAGGAGGAAATAGTTTTTTTCCTTTGAAAGTGACTACTTGTCACAATATCTTTGATGTTCTTAGTTCTCCTAAATCCAAAAGACGGAGTTGTACCCAATGTTGTTTTGAGTAAAGGGTCTGTTAGAAGAACATTCCAATGCTTTTTAATTATGCTCATAATTTGTGGAGTTTGAGAGTTATGGGTTAGAATTAGTCTTGGAGTTTGAGAGCTGGTTTTATTAGGTCTTTTATACAGTAAGTTATTTCTTGGTGTTAGTCGTGCTTTCTGTTTTGCTCTTTTAATCGATCTTTTACTGTATCCTCTCTTTAATAATCTCATTTCAAGATCCAGTGCCCTTGCTTCAAATGTTTGAGTTTCTGAACAGTTTCTGCGGAGCCTCAGGAATTCCCCTGTTGGCAGACTTTTCATAGTGCCTGGTGCATGTGCACTGCTCCTGTGTAACAGGCTGTTGGTGGCAGTAGGTTTCCTGAATAAATCAGTACTTATGGCTCCGTCAGGGTTCTTACAGATAGTAATGTCCAGGAAATTGATCTGTACTAAGCTCTCTTCGTGTGTTAGCTTGATATTCAATTGGTTGTCATTCAGATGTGTAAGGAACTGTAATAATTCTGTATGCGTGCCCTCCCAGATAAAGAAAATGTCATCTATAAATCTAATCCATAATGGTATTAGATCTGTATATTTTTGATTTTCATCAGTGAATACGAATTCTGTTTCCCACCACCCGAGGAACAAGTTGGCATATGTGGGCGCACATGTCGTGCCCATAGCTGTTCCTCGGGTTTGTAGAAAGAATTGGCCGTCAAACGTAAAGAAATTATAATTCAGTACCATTTCCAACAGTTTCAGAATGAAATGGTCATGTTCTAAGTCTTCCTCAGAATTTTTCTCCAAAAAGTATTGAACAGCTTGAATGCCTTGTCTGTGATTTATGGAGGTATAGAGAGACTCAACGTCAGTTGTTACTAACCATGTTGTTTCACTCAGTACCAGATGTTCTAGTCTTTGTAAGACTTGCATGGTGTCTTGAACATATGACGGTAATTCTTCTACGTAAGCTCGTAACCTGTGGTCAATGTATTCACTGGCTTTCTCTGTTAGGCATCCAATTCCTGACACTATCGGGCGTCCTGGGGGTGTTTCTGCATTCTTATGTACCTTGGGTAACATATAGAACGTTGCAATTTTGGGGTTAACTACCGTCAGAAATTTCTTTTCTTTAATTGTGATTACTCCATCATTGTAAGCTCTATTTATGAGATTGGAGTAGATTTTCATGTATCCTTCCATTGGGTTGAATAGGAGTTTGGTGTAACATGATTTATCCTTTAATTGCTTTGCAGCCTCTTTTAAGTATAATTCTAGCGGCCATATCACAATGTTCCCTCCCTTATCTGATCCTCTTATTACAACTTGGTCCCATTCTCTCATCTCTTGAATGGCCAGATGTTCTTTATAAGTTATATTCTGTTGTGAGGGTAAGATAGGTAAAGAGGTGATATCTCGACATACTAGATTTTTAAATACTTCAATCTGTGGGGCATTGATAAATTTTGGTACAAAAGTCGATTTATTGGTAATTTTATCTCTCCATTTAATGGGGGGCCTAGGTTCAGATTCTGTCAGTAAATTCTCTAAATCTCTCAGGCTATTCAGTTCATCTTCTGACCAGCCATCAGGATTAGAATTTTGAGAGAAATGTTTCTTTAAAAGCAATTTTCTAATGAACAAATGAATATCTTTTATAGTTTCAAATTTGTCAACATTTGTCGAGGGGCAGAAGGAAAGTCCTTTTGAAAGTACAGACATGTGTTCAGTTTTTAATGGTATATTAGATAAATTTATTACTCTTAATGATTCAGACGAATCTGTGAGAAGGGACTGTGTTCCCTCCTCGGGGGTCGCCAGGGCCCTTGATTGTCTTTGTGTGATCTCGTTCGTCCTCTGGCTGGTTTTTTGTGTGCGCCCCCTGCCTCTGCGTGTCCTCCTCCCTGTTCTCCTACATCTAAAAAATTCTTTCTTTTATTTCTGCTTGTAGCTCTAGATGTAATCGTAGATGTAGGGTTGGGGGGGTCATCATTGCTGGGTTGTAAATTACTTGAACTTCCTTCCTCCCCATCAGTGTCAGATATGTCACTTTCAATTATGTTGACCTTAGGATGCCTATTACTGTTTCTATAGAATCCAATTTTACGCCATTTGTAGACTCTATTATTATTAAAGTCACTGATGTCTCTATTGAGTTTCCCCTGCTTTACACTTTTGAGTTCTAGTTCATATTTATCTAGTTCTTGTTGGTAAGACTTATATAGTTGGTTAAAGTCTTTATGTTGTTGGAATTTTTTAAGAGCCTCATTTTGTTCTTTGATTTTAGTCTCTAGTAAATCATACTCAGACTTATCGTGTTTTACCAGTATGCCCATCAATTTAGCAGAGCATTCTGATAGGGCCTCTTCCCATTCAGTGGTCAAGGCTGGGTTTTTAAACTCAAAAGCTGGGAAGAGCTGAATTCTCAGCCCTCTGGGTATAAGTTTTCTTTCAATGTACTTTTCAAAAAAGTGACGATTCCACCATACTTTGTCTTGGCGATACATAGTTCTATGGATATCCTTAAGGGCCCCATCTAGTGTGGTAGCTACAGTGACATTCCCTGTGGTGTTATCTCCATCAAAGATCTCATTGAGATCTGCATTTCTCTTGGCTTGCCTAGTTAGTCTGTCTACATCAAATGTAGATTCCATGTTTGTAAGTGGAGTAGTTTGTGTGCTCTACTATTCTGAATTCTGGAAAACCAGAAACTTAAGACTTAACACCCACAAAATTGAATAGTGGCACTCCTCGGGCTTTTCCTCTTTATTTTATTTAATTATATATTCACCTGTTTAGTGTGTAGTGATTATATATCTCTATAGAGGAAATGGTGCTTGTGCATGAAATTAATCAAACCGAATGGAAAAATGATATAAAGAATACCACAATTCCCAAAGTATGCACTTTTAGCACTCTGGGCCCTAAACTATAGGGTGGGTGGTCCCTGCTGGGATTGGATAAAAATTAACTTTTATTGTAACCTTTTAAAAAACCAAATTGTTGGTTGAAATACACATACTATTAAAATACACTCCAGTACCATATACCAGTAATATCAACATATATTGGATCACCAGTAATCTGAATTAGGCCTGTCTATATTCACAGTCATGAATGATCCAAAAATTTTTAATAACAAAATAGCGTTCGCTAAAACACTGTTACAGTGTACCTACATCAAAAAGTGATTACAAGTGTGAGTTGGGTATATGTAATGAGAGAATGGGTAGAACATGTCCCCTCTCTTTATTAATCCCTGGATTACTGAATTCTAATATTAAATTGTGTTCAGTCTATATTGTAACATCAGTACACTGTGGTAATAGCTAGCTGCTACTACCAGGTCATATGAATAATTGTTCAGCCCAGCTAAGTCTGTGCGGTGTCAGAGTTGGTAATCACAATGAGTTAAAGTGCTGTTATTCCGGCATCACTTATATGTGAAGGGCTAAATATTTCTATTGTGGCTGAGTCTGGCACAACCCAGACTAGATAAGTTAAATATTTGTGAATTAGAGAGCCTTTCTAGTGGATCGATCTGGATACTAATGACCCAGATTGCCTTTGTGAGTTTATCATTACTTGTTAGTCATAAAGTTTCTTCAGATACACACCACTGCAACGCACCTCACACAGTTCTATATATGAATGTAGCTATATCTAATAGTTGTCTGTTACTCCCTCTGTTCAAGTCCTTAGGTATCACTGTATCAGACACCCTATGCTGCTATTTAGTACAAATTATAACTTGAGTACATTGCGGTAATGGCCTGCAGTTAATACCAGGTCATATCGTATATTGTTCAGCCAAGCTATGTCTGTACAGTGTCAGAGTTAGTAATTCTGTCTGTGCAGTCACAATGAGTTTAGGTGCTCTTATTTCGGTATCCACTATATATCAAAGGCTGTATAAATCTGATAAAGCTAAGTCTGGCACAACCCAGACTCAGTAAATTGGGTATCTATAAATTACAAAGTCTTTTTAGTGAGTCAATCTGGATAGTTATAACCCAGTTAGCCGATATAAATGTTTCATTGTTCATTCATCATGGTATTTGTTCATACACACACTTCTACACATCATCTCGCACAATTCAATATATAAATAAAGCTAAGTCTGGCACAACCCAGGCTGTGAGTTTTTACTGTTATCAGTTATTTTTCATTCCAATCAGCTGTGCAGCACTCATACAGCTACGATTCTGTTATTCGCAGTCTGAGTAGAATATTGACTGTGAGTTTATATTTTCTACTGTCCACTCTGTTAATAGGCTATATATCAAGTTAAATTACTATCTGGCACAACCCAGGTTCTATATTGAATGTTTATATTTTACATAGCCTTGCAATGAATACGCCCGGTGTTTGCTGCCCGGTGCACTGATACAACCTTGTAAGCTAGATTGATCATTCAGACATTCATTCAGTTTAAATCCCTTGATTCATTATCGAGGGCACATAGTGTAATAGTGATGTTGGGGTGTTGGTTTATACCATATCCCCAGTCAAGGACATAAAATATGATAGTAAATGTATGCTACCTCCTGAATATTTACCTTATCACGACATCAGTATGATCAGTTTGGGGTGTCCTGCACATTTTAATTTCATTTTAATTTGAACACACTTTTTCTTTATTTAAAATATTTTTTCACCACATTATCATCAGCACTTATCCACACCGAATCACTATAACTGTCAAGTATATGATGCATATGATTGCACTTACAAATAAAATTCCTTTAAAAGGGACATAGGATTACCAATCGGGAGACAATATATTCTGACTCTCCTTCCCCTTCTTAACCCCCAAAAACCTTTTTCTTCTTTTTACTTTAAATATTTACACATAATCAAGAGCACTTGCACTGACACTACAGCAAGTTACGGAAAGTTTCACAGATATTAGGGGCATCGTTAATAAAAAAAAAAAACCCCCTCCCCCTTTTTTTTTTTTTTTTTTTTTTTTTTTCAGTTTATTTTACAGCACGTAGAATCATAGTCACATTATTTAAATAAACAAACATACTCTTCAGAGAGGATTCAACCATACAGAATATTGTATTAATTATCAAACCCGAAGATAAACAAAGGGGTTATACCCGAGATCTATAGTGTTATTAGAAATATGATAAACACGATATCCATCAAGAATTATTGGTAACATAGAAATATCTGGTTGATAATGACAAAATTTAAAAACCGATATGAATACAAAGGTATTAATATACAGTATAAAATAACAATAGAAAAAATCTGATTCGTAGTGCTGAACGTCACTAACATACAAAGTATTCACATACATACAAATTTATGTATTCATTATTCTAAAGTCATATTAAGATGTGTAACCTATAATATAAATTTCCAGCTAGTAATCTGGAATGGATGATTGGTCCATAGCAATGTCAATCATACAGGTAACATTAATTCATTAGAAACGCCATACAGAACAGATGATTGGTCCAGAGTAATGTCGATCAACAAATCTATAGACGATTTTCAACCAATTAGAGTGGAGCGAGGGCGGGACTTCCGGTTTTGCAGGGTTTAAATCCCCAAAAACTCGGCGGCTCGCTGCCTTTGATAAAGCCCTATCGGGCGAAACGCGTCAGGGGAGAGTGTCGATTCCTTCACACTCGAATTTTTGTGTATTTTTAACTGCCCAGTACCATCTATCCATGTACCGCTAAAATTGTACCTTCAAAATATACTTCGTAGCGAGTGACTTGGGTGTATCTGGGGATATGGTATAAACCAACACCCCAACATCACTATTACACTATGTGCCCTCGATAATGAATCAAGGGATTTAAACTGAATGAATGTCTGAATGATCAATCTAGCTTACAAGGTTGTATCAGTGCACCGGGCAGCAAACACCGGGCGTATTCATTGCAAGGCTATGTAAAATATAAACATTCAATATAGAACCTGGGTTGTGCCAGATAGTAATTTAACTTGATATATAGCCTATTAACAGAGTGGACAGTAGAAAATATAAACTCACAGTCAATATTCTACTCAGACTGCGAATAACAGAATCGTAGCTGTATGAGTGCTGCACAGCTGATTGGAATGAAAAATAACTGATAACAGTAAAAACTCACAGCCTGGGTTGTGCCAGACTTAGCTTTATTTATATATTGAATTGTGCGAGATGATGTGTAGAAGTGTGTGTATGAACAAATACCATGATGAATGAACAATGAAACATTTATATCGGCTAACTGGGTTATAACTATCCAGATTGACTCACTAAAAAGACTTTGTAATTTATAGATACCCAATTTACTGAGTCTGGGTTGTGCCAGACTTAGCTTTATCAGATTTATACAGCCTTTGATATATAGTGGATACCGAAATAAGAGCACCTAAACTCATTGTGACTGCACAGACAGAATTACTAACTCTGACACTGTACAGACATAGCTTGGCTGAACAATATACGATATGACCTGGTATTAACTGCAGGCCATTACCGCAATGTACTCAAGTTATAATTTGTACTAAATAGCAGCATAGGGTGTCTGATACAGTGATACCTAAGGACTTGAACAGAGGGAGTAACAGACAACTATTAGATATAGCTACATTCATATATAGAACTGTGTGAGGTGCGTTGCAGTGGTGTGTATCTGAAGAAACTTTATGACTAACAAGTAATGATAAACTCACAAAGGCAATCTGGGTCATTAGTATCCAGATCGATCCACTAGAAAGGCTCTCTAATTCACAAATATTTAACTTATCTAGTCTGGGTTGTGCCAGACTCAGCCACAATAGAAATATTTAGCCCTTCACATATAAGTGATGCCGGAATAACAGCACTTTAACTCATTGTGATTACCAACTCTGACACCGCACAGACTTAGCTGGGCTGAACAATTATTCATATGACCTGGTAGTAGCAGCTAGCTATTACCACAGTGTACTGATGTTACAATATAGACTGAACACAATTTAATATTAGAATTCAGTAATCCAGGGATTAATAAAGAGAGGGGACATGTTCTACCCATTCTCTCATTACATATACCCAACTCACACTTGTAATCACTTTTTGATGTAGGTACACTGTAACAGTGTTTTAGCGAACGCTATTTTGTTATTAAAAATTTTTGGATCATTCATGACTGTGAATATAGACAGGCCTAATTCAGATTACTGGTGATCCAATATATGTTGATATTACTGGTATATGGTACTGGAGTGTATTTTAATAGTATGTGTATTTCAACCAACAATTTGGTTTTTTAAAAGGTTACAATAAAAGTTAATTTTTATCCAATCCCAGCAGGGACCACCCACCCTATAGTTTAGGGCCCAGAGTGCTAAAAGTGCATACTTTGGGAATTGTGGTATTCTTTATATCATTTTTCCATTCGGTTTGATTAATTTCATGCACAAGCACCATTTCCTCTATAGAGATATATAATCACTACACACTAAACAGGTGAATATATAATTAAATAAAATAAAGAGGAAAAGCCCGAGGAGTGCCACTATTCAATTTTGTGGGTGTTAAGTCTTAAGTTTCTGGTTTTCCAGAATTCAGAATAGTAGAGCACACAAACTACTCCACTTACAAACATGGAATCTACATTTGATGTAGACAGACTAACTAGGCAAGCCAAGAGAAATGCAGATCTCAATGAGATCTTTGATGGAGATAACACCACAGGGAATGTCACTGTAGCTACCACACTAGATGGGGCCCTTAAGGATATCCATAGAACTATGTATCGCCAAGACAAAGTATGGTGGAATCGTCACTTTTTTGAAAAGTACATTGAAAGAAAACTTATACCCAGAGGGCTGAGAATTCAGCTCTTCCCAGCTTTTGAGTTTAAAAACCCAGCCTTGACCACTGAATGGGAAGAGGCCCTATCAGAATGCTCTGCTAAATTGATGGGCATACTGGTAAAACACGATAAGTCTGAGTATGATTTACTAGAGACTAAAATCAAAGAACAAAATGAGGCTCTTAAAAAATTCCAACAACATAAAGACTTTAACCAACTATATAAGTCTTACCAACAAGAACTAGATAAATATGAACTAGAACTCAAAAGTGTAAAGCAGGGGAAACTCAATAGAGACATCAGTGACTTTAATAATAATAGAGTCTACAAATGGCGTAAAATTGGATTCTATAGAAACAGTAATAGGCATCCTAAGGTCAACATAATTGAAAGTGACATATCTGACACTGATGGGGAGGAAGGAAGTTCAAGTAATTTACAACCCAGCAATGATGACCCCCCCAACCCTACATCTACGATTACATCTAGAGCTACAAGCAGAAATAAAAGAAAGAATTTTTTAGATGTAGGAGAACAGGGAGGAGGACACGCAGAGGCAGGGGGCGCACACAAAAAACCAGCCAGAGGACGAACGAGATCACACAAAGACAATCAAGGGCCCTGGCGACCCCCGAGGAGGGAACACAGTCCCTTCTCACAGATTCGTCTGAATCATTAAGAGTAATAAATTTATCTAATATACCATTAAAAACTGAACACATGTCTGTACTTTCAAAAGGACTTTCCTTCTGCCCCTCGACAAATGTTGACAAATTTGAAACTATAAAAGATATTCATTTGTTCATTAGAAAATTGCTTTTAAAGAAACATTTCTCTCAAAATTCTAATCCTGATGGCTGGTCAGAAGATGAACTGAATAGCCTGAGAGATTTAGAGAATTTACTGACAGAATCTGAACCTAGGCCCCCCATTAAATGGAGAGATAAAATTACCAATAAATCGACTTTTGTACCAAAATTTATCAATGCCCCACAGATTGAAGTATTTAAAAATCTAGTATGTCGAGATATCACCTCTTTACCTATCTTACCCTCACAACAGAATATAACTTATAAAGAACATCTGGCCATTCAAGAGATGAGAGAATGGGACCAAGTTGTAATAAGAGGATCAGATAAGGGAGGGAACATTGTGATATGGCCGCTAGAATTATACTTAAAAGAGGCTGCAAAGCAATTAAAGGATAAATCATGTTACACCAAACTCCTATTCAACCCAATGGAAGGATACATGAAAATCTACTCCAATCTCATAAATAGAGCTTACAATGATGGAGTAATCACAATTAAAGAAAAGAAATTTCTGACGGTAGTTAACCCCAAAATTGCAACGTTCTATATGTTACCCAAGGTACATAAGAATGCAGAAACACCCCCAGGACGCCCGATAGTGTCAGGAATTGGATGCCTAACAGAGAAAGCCAGTGAATACATTGACCACAGGTTACGAGCTTACGTAGAAGAATTACCGTCATATGTTCAAGACACCATGCAAGTCTTACAAAGACTAGAACATCTGGTACTGAGTGAAACAACATGGTTAGTAACAACTGACGTTGAGTCTCTCTATACCTCCATAAATCACAGACAAGGCATTCAAGCTGTTCAATACTTTTTGGAGAAAAATTCTGAGGAAGACTTAGAACATGACCATTTCATTCTGAAACTGTTGGAAATGGTACTGAATTATAATTTCTTTACGTTTGACGGCCAATTCTTTCTACAAACCCGAGGAACAGCTATGGGCACGACATGTGCGCCCACATATGCCAACTTGTTCCTCGGGTGGTGGGAAACAGAATTCGTATTCACTGATGAAAATCAAAAATATACAGATCTAATACCATTATGGATTAGATTTATAGATGACATTTTCTTTATCTGGGAGGGCACGCATACAGAATTATTACAGTTCCTTACACATCTGAATGACAACCAATTGAATATCAAGCTAACACACGAAGAGAGCTTAGTACAGATCAATTTCCTGGACATTACTATCTGTAAGAACCCTGACGGAGCCATAAGTACTGATTTATTCAGGAAACCTACTGCCACCAACAGCCTGTTACACAGGAGCAGTGCACATGCACCAGGCACTATGAAAAGTCTGCCAACAGGGGAATTCCTGAGGCTCCGCAGAAACTGTTCAGAAACTCAAACATTTGAAGCAAGGGCACTGGATCTTGAAATGAGATTATTAAAGAGAGGATACAGTAAAAGATCGATTAAAAGAGCAAAACAGAAAGCACGACTAACACCAAGAAATAACTTACTGTATAAAAGACCTAATAAAACCAGCTCTCAAACTCCAAGACTAATTCTAACCCATAACTCTCAAACTCCACAAATTATGAGCATAATTAAAAAGCATTGGAATGTTCTTCTAACAGACCCTTTACTCAAAACAACATTGGGTACAACTCCGTCTTTTGGATTTAGGAGAACTAAGAACATCAAAGATATTGTGACAAGTAGTCACTTTCAAAGGAAAAAAACTATTTCCTCCTTCAATCCAGGAGCTCACAAATGTGGGAACTGCAGCACTTGCAGCCTTATGAAAATTACTTCTGAAATTGAGGATAGATTTGGAAAGAAACACAAAATTAAGAGATACATTAGCTGCAACACTGAGAGCGTTATATACGTGCTTCAATGCACGTGTAATTTGTATTATGTAGGTATGACTACTAGAAAACTGAGAACTAGACTTCTTGAACATCTCAGAAACATTAAAAATGCTGCTAAAGATAAAGAAGATCTAAAAACCTTAACTAGTGTAGCTGCACACTTCCTAAAACACCACAATTCTAACCAAAAAGACCTACTCTGTTGGGGCATTGAGAAAGTCAGTTTGGGATTTAGAGGAGGAGACTTAGAAACTGCATTATTAAAGTCAGAAAGCCGTTGGATTTACCTATTAAACTCAGTTCAACCCTGGGGTCTGAATGAACAAAATAACCTCTATGTCTATTTATGAAAACAAATGAACAAAATTACATCTCAGCAGAGATTAATAGACATAAAGGTGAAGAACTATCTATGAATATGACAAAGAGCGATCAATCTTAATTCCTGATTTTAGAGTGGGAACTCTATGATATAAATAAAAGGTTAAATCAATAAAAAAATTACATACATAGAATCCCTCCACACTGGTTCTAAAATAAGGAAGGTAACTAATAAGTGACACCAGCAATAATTGAATTTTATTACTGTACATAAGCTAATAGGAATGTACGATACCACAATAATGGTTATTAATAAATTTTACAAATGGATACAAGGCTAATAATGACTGCACCATATAAATTGGTTCACTAGACAATGGGATAAAACTACATTGATTCCAATTCCCCCTTCATTGGAAGGACATAAAATATGATAGTAAATGTATGCTACCTCCTGAATATTTACCTTATCACGACATCAGTATGATCAGTTTGGGGTGTCCTGCACATTTTAATTTCATTTTAATTTGAACACACTTTTTCTTTATTTAAAATATTTTTTCACCACATTATCATCAGCACTTATCCACACCGAATCACTATAACTGTCAAGTATATGATGCATATGATTGCACTTACAAATAAAATTCCTTTAAAAGGGACATAGGATTACCAATCGGGAGACAATATATTCTGACTCTCCTTCCCCTTCTTAACCCCCAAAAACCTTTTTCTTCTTTTTACTTTAAATATTTACACATAATCAAGAGCACTTGCACTGACACTACAGCAAGTTACGGAAAGTTTCACAGATATTAGGGGCATCGTTAATAAAAAAAAAAAACCCCCTCCCCCTTTTTTTTTTTTTTTTTTTTTTTTTTCAGTTTATTTTACAGCACGTAGAATCATAGTCACATTATTTAAATAAACAAACATACTCTTCAGAGAGGATTCAACCATACAGAATATTGTATTAATTATCAAACCCGAAGATAAACAAAGGGGTTATACCCGAGATCTATAGTGTTATTAGAAATATGATAAACACGATATCCATCAAGAATTATTGGTAACATAGAAATATCTGGTTGATAATGACAAAATTTAAAAACCGATATGAATACAAAGGTATTAATATACAGTATAAAATAACAATAGAAAAAATCTGATTCGTAGTGCTGAACGTCACTAACATACAAAGTATTCACATACATACAAATTTATGTATTCATTATTCTAAAGTCATATTAAGATGTGTAACCTATAATATAAATTTCCAGCTAGTAATCTGGAATGGATGATTGGTCCATAGCAATGTCAATCATACAGGTAACATTAATTCATTAGAAACGCCATACAGAACAGATGATTGGTCCAGAGTAATGTCGATCAACAAATCTATAGACGATTTTCAACCAATTAGAGTGGAGCGAGGGCGGGACTTCCGGTTTTGCAGGGTTTAAATCCCCAAAAACTCGGCGGCTCGCTGCCTTTGATAAAGCCCTATCGGGCGAAACGCGTCAGGGGAGAGTGTCGATTCCTTCACACTCGAATTTTTGTGTATTTTTAACTGCCCAGTACCATCTATCCATGTACCGCTAAAATTGTACCTTCAAAATATACTTCGTAGCGAGTGACTTGGGTGTATCTGGGGATATGGTATAAACCAACACCCCAACATCACTATTACACTATGTGCCCTCGATAATGAATCAAGGGATTTAAACTGAATGAATGTCTGAATGATCAATCTAGCTTACAAGGTTGTATCAGTGCACCGGGCAGCAAACACCGGGCGTATTCATTGCAAGGCTATGTAAAATATAAACATTCAATATAGAACCTGGGTTGTGCCAGATAGTAATTTAACTTGATATATAGCCTATTAACAGAGTGGACAGTAGAAAATATAAACTCACAGTCAATATTCTACTCAGACTGCGAATAACAGAATCGTAGCTGTATGAGTGCTGCACAGCTGATTGGAATGAAAAATAACTGATAACAGTAAAAACTCACAGCCTGGGTTGTGCCAGACTTAGCTTTATTTATATATTGAATTGTGCGAGATGATGTGTAGAAGTGTGTGTATGAACAAATACCATGATGAATGAACAATGAAACATTTATATCGGCTAACTGGGTTATAACTATCCAGATTGACTCACTAAAAAGACTTTGTAATTTATAGATACCCAATTTACTGAGTCTGGGTTGTGCCAGACTTAGCTTTATCAGATTTATACAGCCTTTGATATATAGTGGATACCGAAATAAGAGCACCTAAACTCATTGTGACTGCACAGACAGAATTACTAACTCTGACACTGTACAGACATAGCTTGGCTGAACAATATACGATATGACCTGGTATTAACTGCAGGCCATTACCGCAATGTACTCAAGTTATAATTTGTACTAAATAGCAGCATAGGGTGTCTGATACAGTGATACCTAAGGACTTGAACAGAGGGAGTAACAGACAACTATTAGATATAGCTACATTCATATATAGAACTGTGTGAGGTGCGTTGCAGTGGTGTGTATCTGAAGAAACTTTATGACTAACAAGTAATGATAAACTCACAAAGGCAATCTGGGTCATTAGTATCCAGATCGATCCACTAGAAAGGCTCTCTAATTCACAAATATTTAACTTATCTAGTCTGGGTTGTGCCAGACTCAGCCACAATAGAAATATTTAGCCCTTCACATATAAGTGATGCCGGAATAACAGCACTTTAACTCATTGTGATTACCAACTCTGACACCGCACAGACTTAGCTGGGCTGAACAATTATTCATATGACCTGGTAGTAGCAGCTAGCTATTACCACAGTGTACTGATGTTACAATATAGACTGAACACAATTTAATATTAGAATTCAGTAATCCAGGGATTAATAAAGAGAGGGGACATGTTCTACCCATTCTCTCATTACATATACCCAACTCACACTTGTAATCACTTTTTGATGTAGGTACACTGTAACAGTGTTTTAGCGAACGCTATTTTGTTATTAAAAATTTTTGGATCATTCATGACTGTGAATATAGACAGGCCTAATTCAGATTACTGGTGATCCAATATATGTTGATATTACTGGTATATGGTACTGGAGTGTATTTTAATAGTATGTGTATTTCAACCAACAATTTGGTTTTTTAAAAGGTTACAATAAAAGTTAATTTTTATCCAATCCCAGCAGGGACCACCCACCCTATAGTTTAGGGCCCAGAGTGCTAAAAGTGCATACTTTGGGAATTGTGGTATTCTTTATATCATTTTTCCATTCGGTTTGATTAATTTCATGCACAAGCACCATTTCCTCTATAGAGATATATAATCACTACACACTAAACAGGTGAATATATAATTAAATAAAATAAAGAGGAAAAGCCCGAGGAGTGCCACTATTCAATTTTGTGGGTGTTAAGATTAGAATAATAAACCTGACCTTATTCTGGAATTAGAAATGAAATACTACAATGAGTTCTAGATCCTGAACACAATGAAAAACGGCTTGGGCCTTCACAGAGTTCTTTGGAACGTGGGACAGAAAAAAAAACTTCCTCTGGGAGACCTTAATCAAAAACCTATTCCGTACTCCTTAGACACTATGGTAAGCACCCAAGGATCCTGCACAGATTGAGGCCAGGCCTTCTGGAAAATGCATAATCTCCCCCCTGCCAAAATAGAATCTGGATTGGGCTGCACCTTCATGCAGATTTTGAAGAGGAAGAAGGCTTTTTTGACTTGTTCAAGGAAGGGTTAGATTTCCATGAAGATCTGGAAGAATCTTGTTTTTGGAAAAGTAGGAGGAGGATCTTTGGTTCATTGATGGACATAGATATAAGGCTTTTGCTGAATGAACAAGCTTCAAACAATGTTAAAAGTCTTCATCAACAAAATTACCTGACATCTGATCAGATACATTGTCACACCAAAGTGTAAAGGCTGCAGCCACGCAAGCAATACTAATAGCTGTTTAAACAAAGAATCATCTAGAAGGAAAGAGGTAATATCTTCCAAAGGGATAGTAGTCTGCTTTGCAAGAGTAGAAATGACACCATCTACCTTTGGGATTTTTTCCCAAAGCTCTGTAGATAAAGGAAACATCTTTTTGAACGCAGAAGTTAGATTGAAAGAAGACCAGGCTTTGACCATTCCTTGGTTATAATTTCCATTAAAACCCAGAGGTTATAATGGTTCCTGAGGTGATAACAGGCGATTTGAAAAATAAATCCAAGTTAATGGATTTTTCTTCTGTAGGCTTAGGATCCTGTACCTCGAAGGTACTTAACTTAAATGTCCTAGTATTGTGGAGTTTGTGCAGAAAATGCAGTTACAACTTGTCTTGGAGCAATATCATTTAGGGGTTGTACTGAAAAACAAATTCAATTTTTTTGCTAAATTGTTGACTATAATTAAAAAGTTACCAGTAGTGATGCAGATGCAAGTGATTCGCCCACTAGAAAGATCAAAATTCTTTATTACAGCTGTTGAAAATGGGACTTGCACTCAAATTAATAAATTAATAAATTGATGATATAATTAATGGATGAGACCAGTCACTTGATAAGATCAACTAAGCAGAGGGAATGGTGTGGTGTGTTTGTTTTTTTGTTGTTGTTATTTTTTGGAATATCATTTAAAAAGGAAAATGAATGATTATTTGATTTTGAATGTCAAGATTTGACTGTATATTGTTCTTTGATTATTGAAAGAGAATATGGACAGAAGATTTTTGTTAACAAAATCAATGGCTAATTTAGTTATCTTTGTAATACTGTTTATGTGCATTTATTTTCAAATAAAAAGAGAAATTTAAAAGAGTTCTAAGAGGAGGAGTGAATATTTTGATCTGAAACTGACTCCTGATCATCAGAAAGTACTTCCCCCTCAGAAGATGGATCTGAGGAGTTATAATCCGAGCTTGCAAGTATCTGTTTATCAGTTTTTGGGAAAATCAGTTGAAAGTGGTTTATCAGAGACTCTTTTACACTTACTTGGAGGGGGCATGGCCAACATCTCAGACATAGTAGAACGCACAAAACCTTTAAAACCAGGAGCAAAAACTGGAGAACCTTTAGAGGCAAGCACAGCATTAGACTAGTTAGAATACAAAAGGTGGATCCATGCATGAGCTACATAGTTCAGCTGGTGGAGTAACAGGAATTAATTTACAAAAAAACTACACTTGAATAAGTGATCAGAGGATCTACTCTATAAAGTTTCAGAAATAATGGGGACAGTTCCAGTATGCTCCATTGTCATGTAATGAATGTAGAAGACAGAATTTATCACAGTAAGAAAAAAGGACCAGTATGAAGGATAATAGGAGTCAGGTACAATTATAAATATATATATATATATATATATATATATTGTATTTAAGTTTGACTCCACACCCAGATTTTCATGATAAACCAGGGAAAAAGATATGCTATTAAAGGGACACTGAACCCAAATTTTTTCTTTAGTGATTCAGATAGAGCATGCAATTTTAAGCAACTTTCTAATTTACTCCTATTATCACATTTTCTTCAGTCTCTTGGTATCTTTATTTGAAATGCAAGAATGTAAGTTTAGATGCCGGCCCATTTTTGGTGAACAACCTGGGTTGTTCTTGCTGATTGGTGGATAAATTCATCTACCAATGAACAAGTGCTTTCCAGGGTGCTGAACCAAACAAATAGATTAGATGCCTTCTTTTTCAAATAAAGATAGCAAGAGAATGAAGAAAAATTGATAATAGGAGTAAATTAGAAAGTTGCTTAAAATTGCCTGCTCTGTCTGAATCATAAAATAAAAAATGTGGGTTCAGTGTCCCTTTAAGTGCATTCTTTGGGCAGACTTTTCTGACCTATTTGTTTGTTACAATTATAAGTATGCAGAGAGTGAATCAACAAAGTATGAGATAATAGGGGGAAAATACAAAAAGGAACTCTGTTGTACCCAATACACACTTATAAAAATGATAAAATTTTAACCTGGCTATTGAAAATTTTATAGGAATTTTACACCCTCTTGATAATATAGAGTACTGAGGAGCTGACAGGTACAACACAGCGCAGAGAGGAAATGATAGCCCGCTTACTAATGGCGTGCTTTTAAGAGTGCCGGGGAAAAAAATTAATCGTCCCAACGCCAGCCCAGATAGCACAAGTATTAAAAATAGCACTAACAGAAAATCGGGAGCACAAGACGGTAATGCGGATCAGCTTTTACTACTGCGTAGTAAAAGCCAGGGCACAATAAAAATAGATGAAAAAGCAGGTGAATGCTATAAAAGATAAAATATCCCAGAAACCACACAAATAAATACAAGTGCTACATACATAACTGAAAACCCCCTAGTATCAGGAGCGCAACCTAAAATTAAGAGCCTATAAGCGGGAGCTCTCTAAGATAAGCGCAAAATACCTGAATAATGATACAGAGGTCCCTGCTGCTCCCAAAGTCTCCAGTAACACACAGACATAAGACCCAAAAATTTAACTAAGTATACTAATTCTAGATATGTGATTAAAATAGCTCTAGGCTGTCTGGTTTATCAAGCCGAAGTAAGGCCAATCTACTTAATACCAGCTAAACCCTAGTCTATAGTACATTTATGTTACATAGAGGCTAGTTAGCCCTCATAACACTGACTGATATTTCAGTATCCTTTAAATAACGCTATATACTAATTACATTATTCTGTACACACAGGAGAAGTATTTTTAATTTTCGCGAGTTGGCAGCAAGATATTCATAAATATCTGCTGTCTCTTAATTAATAATAAATAAAAGTTATTTTTTACTAATATTCTTTTCTTTCACTACGTAACTAATAATCTTATCAGTGCATAGAAGCATACTTTTTGGACGTTCCCACCTATTGGTGGCTATGCCCTTATAACTATAAATTGTTACTCATGCTTAAGCACTGCTCCTTAAAGTGACCCATATACTTTACATTTATTTTTACATGGTCCTTTTTGGAGTCATATTGTCTATCAGATACCAATTTAGTTCCTCCTGTGCTTATTAATTTATAAGACCCAAAAAGTCTAGTGTGACAGTGATAGTGTCTGCTATTAATATGTTCCCTGGCTATGATGTAACATATCAAATGTACCTGCAATAGCCTGTGGGCTATTAAAAGTGCAAGTGTGATCGATTATAATTACCTGTCTAGCACTCCCTGCACTGTGCTTACTACTGCAGAGATTACTGCTTCCAGTAGATAGCCCATCCAGTGCTGAGCACATTACAGCAGAGGAAATAAATGGAGTATATTGATGGCCCAACAGGAGGAGGCTAAGGGACCTGTCCCTGCAACACCTGTGGCAGGCTTGTGACTAACTCCATCACCAGGAGTAATTTTGTCACTGCCTCATACTCCAATATCCCCTCTGTCTTACATTAACAGCTCTCTGAGGGGGGAAATCAGGCCTCTCAACAAAGAATCTTAAGCACCTCAATTTTTCACCCACCTCCTGGGAGGCAAAGATTAGAATGGGATACCAGTGAGGTGGGAGGGATGAAGTGGTGGTGGAAGTTTTGACGAATCTTTGCCTCCTCCTAGTAGCTATTAGTTGAAATCCCATGTGTGATGGACTCTCATCACCTTATGAAAGAAAAGAAAATAATAAATATTAAGGGACAGTATACTATAAAATTGGTTTCTCCTTAATGTTTTACTAGTAACTTGTTATATCAGCAGCAAAGTTTAAAATGTATGGGAAATTGCTGTATATTTTTGTCTATGAAATAGCTGTTGCTAACTGAAACCACAACCAAATATTGATCTTGTAGGGGGATAATCATTATCAATCTGTCTAATTATTTATACAAAGTCCCCCTTATCTTCTTTATTGCTGTTTACTCAAAGGCCAATAGTTATAGAGAACAATAGAAAATTAACATTTTAGCACCTTAGTCTCTGTCCCACAGGGAGCATTATTTTATCTAAAACTTCTTGTCTGCAAGGTTTTTATAACCAGTACTTAAAAGACCACTAAACAAAGTAGAATAGCAAAATCAATAAATCAAACTAAAGAGACAATGCAAAATAACTTAGTTTGAATTTCAAAAGTGTAGATTTTTTTTTGTGATAAATGTCACTTAGCTACATTTTCCTTTCTAACATATCATCTGATAGACATCAGCCAATCACAAAATGAATATATGTATATCCTGTGAATCTTGCACATGCTCAGTAGGAGCTGATGCCTCAGAAAGTGTGCATATAAAAAGATTGTGCACATTTAGATAATGAAAGTTAATTGGAAAGTTGTTTAAAATGATGTACTCTATCTAAACCATGAAAGTTTAATTTGGACTTGACTGTCCCTTTAAGTTCAGAAATGTTCATTAGGAACACATTAAAGGGGAGACAATATTAGTATATACTGTTCCTTTTACCTTATCTTCTGAACTACTGAAAGACTATAAACTTCAGTTCATTTCTAGAATAAAATGAATCCGTGGTACAAAGAACAAGAACTTTTTATACAGATATAGAAGCAAATTACAGAGTTATAGTATAATGTTTTATTTTTTTTGTCCACTTTTCATTGGTATTTAAAGCTTTATTCATCGCACAAAATATTAACTCAAAAATATACATTTTGTATAATGATTATTTTTTTAAGGAGTACAAAATATAGAAAAACATAATTTATGCTTACCTGATAAATTCCTTTCTTCTGTAGTGTGATCAGTCCACGGGTCATCATTACTTCTGGGATATTACTCCTCCCCAACAGGAAGTGCAAGAGGATTCACCCAGCAGAGCTGCATATAGCTCCTCCCCTCTACGTCACTCCCAGTCATTCGACCAAGGACCAACGAGAAAGGAAAAGCCAAGGGTGAAGTGGTGACTGGAGTATAAATCAAAAAATATTTACCTGCCTTAAAAACAGGGCGGGCCGTGGACTGATCACACTACAGAAGAAAGGAATTTATCAGGTAAGCATAAATTATGTTTTCTTCTGTTAAGTGTGATCAGTCCACGGGTCATCATTACTTCTGGGATACCAATACCAAAGCAAAAGTACACGGATGACGGGAGGGATAGGCAGGCTCTTTATACAGAAGGAACCACTGCCTGAAGAACCTTTCTCCCAAAAATAGCCTCCGATGAAGCAAAAGTGTCAAATTTGTAAAATATGGAAAAAGTATGAAGCGAAGACCAAGTTGCAGCCTTGCAAATCTGTTCAACAGAGGCCTCATTCTTGAAGGCCCAAGTGGAAGCCACAGCTCTAGTAGAATGAGCTGTAATTCTTTCAGGAGGCTGCTGTCCAGCAGTCTCATAAGCTAAACGAATTATGCTACGAAGCCAAAAAGAAAGAGAGGTAGCGGAAGCTTTTTGACCTCTCCTCTGCCCAGAGTAAATGACAAACAGAGAAGACGTTTGTCGAAATTCCTTAGTTGCCTGTAAGTAAAATTTTAGAGCACGGACTACATCCAGGTTGTGCAGTAGACGTTCCTTCTTTGAAGAAGGATTTGGGCATAAGGAAGGAACAACAATCTCTTGATTGATATTCCTGTTAGTAACTACCTTAGGTAAGAACCCAGGTTTAGTACGCAGGACTACCTTATCCGAATGAAAAATCAAATAAGGAGAATCACAATGTAAGGCTGATAATTCAGAGACTCTTCGAGCCGAGGAAATAGCCATTAAAAATAGAACTTTATATCAATGGAATGAAGGGGTTCAAACGGAACGCCCTGTAAAACATTAAGAACAAGGTTTAAACTCCATGGTGGAGCAACAGTTTTAAACACAGGCTTAATTCTGGCCAAAGCCTGACAAAAAGCCTGGACGTCAGGAACTTCTGACAGACGTTTGTGTAACAGAATGGACAGAGCTGAGATCTGTCCCTTTAATGAACTAGCAGATAAACCCTTTTCTAAACCTTCTTGTAGAAAAGACAATATCCTAGGAATCCTAACCTTACTCCAAGAGTAACCTTTGGATTCACACCAATATAGGTATTTACGCCATATCTTATGGTAAATCTTTCTGGTAACAGGTTTCCTAGCCTGTATTAAGGTATCAATAACTGACTCAGAAAATCCACGTCTTGATAAAATCAAGCGTTCAATTTCCAAGCAGTCAGCTTCAGAGAAGTTAGATTTTGATGTTTGAAGGGACCCTGTATCAGAAGGTCCTGTTTCAGAGGTAGAGACCAAGGTGGACAGGATGACATGTCCACCAGGTCTGCATACCAAGTCCTGCGTGGCCACGCAGGTGCTATTAGAATCACTGATGCTCTCTCTTGTTTGATTCTGGCAATCAATCGAGGAAGCAACGGGAAGGGTGGAAACACGTAAGCCATCCTGAAGTCCCAAGGTGCTGTCAGAGCATCTATCAGGACTGCTCCTGGATCCCTGGATCTGGACCCGTAACGAGGAAGCTTGGCGTTCTGTCGAGACGCCATGAGATCTATCTCTGGTTTGCCCCAACGTCGAGGTATTTGGGCAAAGACCTCCGGATGAAGTTCCCACTCCCCCGGATGAAAAGTCTGACGACTTAAGAAATCCGCCTCCCAGGCGGATGTGGATTGCTGACAGGTGGCAAGAGTGAGACTCTGCCCAGCAAATTATCTTTGATACTTCCATCATAGCTAGGGAGCTTCTTGTCCCTCCCTGATGGTTGATGTAAGCTACAGTCGTGATGTTGTCCGACTGAAACCTGATGAACCCCCGAGTTGTCAACTGGGGCCAAGCCAGGAGGGCATTGAGAACTGCTCTCAATTCCAGAATGTTTATTGGCAGGAGACTCTCCTCCTGACTCCATTGTCCCTGAGCCTTCAGAGAATTCCAGACGGCACCCCAACCTAGAAGGCTGGCGTCTGTTGTTACAATTGTCCAGTCTGGTCTGCTGAATGGCATCCCCCTGGACAGATGTGGCCGAGAAAGCCACCATAGAAGAGAATTTCTGGTCTCTTGATCCAGATTCAGAGAAGGGGATAAGTCTGAGTAATCCCCATTCCACTGACTTAGCATGCACAGTTGCAGTGGTCTGAGGTGTAAGCGTGCAAAGGGTACTATGTCCATTGCCGCTACCATTAAGCCGATTACCTCCATGCATTGAGCCACTGACGGTTGTTGAATGGAATGAAGGGTGCGGCAAGCACTTTGAAGTCTTGTTAGCCTGTCCTCTGTCAGGTAAATCTTCATTTCTACAGAATCTATAAGAGTCCCCAGGAAGGGAACTCTTGTGAGTGGAACGAGTGAACTTTTCTTTTCGTTCACCTTCCATCCATGTGACCTTAGAAATGCCAGCACTAACTCTGTATGAGACTTGGCAGTTTGAAAGCTTGAAGCTTGTATCAGAATGTCGTCTAGGTATGGAGCTACCGAGATTCCCCGCGGTCTTAGTACCGCCAGAAGAGCACCCAGAACCTTTGTGAAGATTCTTGGAGCTGTAGCCAATCCGAATGGAAGAGCCACAAACTGGTAATGCCTGTCTAGGAAGGCAAACCTTAGGTACCGATAATGATCTTTGTGAATCGGTATGTGAAGGTAAGCATCTTTTAAATCTACAGTGGTCATGTATTGACCCTCTTGGATCATAGGTAAAATTGTCCGAATAGTCTCCATCTTGAACGATGGAACTCTTAGGAATTTGTTTAGGATCTTTAAGTCCAGGATTGGTCTGAAAGTTCCCTCTTTTTTGGGAACCACAAACAGATTTGAGTAAAACCCCTGTCCCTGTTCCGATCGTGGAACTGGATGGATTACTCCCATTAACAAGAGCTCTTGTACGCAGCGTAGAAACGCCTCTTTCTTTGTCTGGATTGTTGACAATCTTGACAGATGAAATCTCTCTCTTGGAGGAGAGTATTTGAAGTCCAGAAGGTATCCCTGAGATATTATCTCTAGCGCCCAGGGATCCTGAACATCTCTTGCCCAAGCCTGGGCGAAGAGAGAAAGTCTGCCCCCCACTAGATCCGATCCCGGATCGGGGGCCCTCAATTCATGCTGTTTTAGGGGCAGCAGCAGGTTTCCTAGTCTGCTTGCCCTTGTTCCAGGACTGGTTAGGTTTCCAGCCTTGTCTGTAGCGAGCAACAGCTCCTTCCTGTTTTGGTGCAGAGGAAGTTGATGCTGCTCCTGCTTTGAAATTACGAAAGGAACGAAAATTAGACTGTCTAGTCTTGGCTTTGGCTTTGTCCTGAGGCAGGGCATGGCCTTTACCTCCTGTAATGTCAGCGATAATCTCTTTCAACCCGGGCCCGAATAAGGTCTGCCCTTTGAAAGGTATATTAAGCAATTTAGACTTAGAAGTAACATCAGCTGACCAGGATTTTAGCCACAGCGCCCTGCGTGCCTGAATGGCGAATCCTGAATTTTTCGCCGTAAGTTTAGTAAGATGTACTACGGCCTCCGAAATGAATGAATTAGCTAGTTTAAGGACTCTAAGCCTGTCCGTAATGTCGTCCAGAGTAGCTGAACCAATGTTCTCTTCCAGAGACTCAATCCAGAATGCCGCTGCAGCCGTGATCGGCGCAATGCATGCAAGGGGTTGCAATATAAAACCTTGTTGAACAAACATTTTCTTAAGGTAACCCTCTAACTTTTTATCCATTGGATCTGAAAAAGCACAGCTATCCTCCACCGGGATAGTGGTACGCTTAGCTAAGGTAGAAACTGCTCCCTCCACCTTAGGGACCGTTTGCCATAAGTCCCTTGTGGTGGCGTCTATTGGAAACATTTTTCTAAATATCGGAGGGGGTGAGAACGGCACACCGGGTCTATCCCACTCCTTAGTAACAATTTCAGTAAGTCTCTTAGGTATAGGAAAAACCTCAGTACTCGTCGGTACCGCAAAATATTTATCCAACCTACACATTTTCTCTGGTATTGCAACTGTGTTACAATCATTCAGAGCCGCTAACACCTCCCCTAGTAATACACGGAGGTTTTCCAGTTTAAATTTAAAATTTGAAATATCTGAATCCAGTCTGTTTGGATCAGAACCGTCACCCACAGAATGAAGTTCTCCGTCCTCATGTTCTGCCACCTGTGACGCAGTGTCTGACATGGCCCTAATATTATCAGCGCACTCTGTTCTCACCCCAGAGTGATCACGCTTACCTCTTAGTTCTGGTAATTTAGCCAAAACCTCAGTCATAACAGTAGCCATATCCTGTAATGTGATTTGTAATGGCCGCCCAGATGTACTCGGCGCTACAATATCACGCACCTCCCTCTGAGCGGGAGATGTAGGTACTGACACGTGAGGCGAGTTAGTCGGCATAACTCTCCCCTCGTTGTTTGGTGAAATTTGTTCAATTTGTACAGATTGACTTTTATTTAAAGTAGCATCAATACAGTTAGTACATAAATTTCTATTGGGCTCCACTTTGGCATTGCAACAAATGACACAGGTATCATCCTCTGAATCAGACATGTTTAACACACTAGCAAATAAACTTGCAACTTGGAAATACAATTCAATTAGAATAATATTAAAATGTACTGTGCCTTTAAGAAGCACAGAAGATCTATGACAGTTGAAAATTAATAAATTGAAACAGTTATAGCCTCAATCCTTGTAAACAACACAACTTTAGCAAAGGTTTAATCCCATTAGCAAAGATAACAAATTCTGAAAGCAGGAAACAAATTACAGAATAAACGTTTTTTATCTCAGTCAAACTATAATTCTCACAGCTCTGCTGAGAGAAATTACCTCCCTCAAAATAAGTTTTGAAGACCCCTGAGCTCTGTAGAGATGAACCGGATCATGCAGGGAATACAATGAGTTGCTGACTGAAATATTTGATGCATAGAAAAAGCGCCAAAAAAAGGCCCCTCCCCCTCACACACAGCAGTGAGGGAGAACAGAAACTGTCAGAAAAACAGATTAAGCAACTGCCAAGTGGAAAAATAGTGCCCAAACATTTATTCACACAGTACCTCAGCAAATGAAAACGATTTTACATTCCAGCAAAAACGTTAAACATAATCTCTAGTTATTAAACAGCTTTATGTATTTCTTACAGTGTAATTCTAGTGAAGTACCATTCCCCAGAATACTGAAGTGTAAAGTATACATACATGACATTATATCGGTATGGCAGGATTTTCTCATCAATTCCATTGTCAGAAAATAAAAACTGCTACATACCTCTATGCAGATTCATCTGCCCGCTGTCCCCTGATCTGAAGTTTACCTCACTCCTCAGATGGCCGAGAACAGCAATATGATCTTAACTACTCCGGCTAAAATCATAGCAAAACTCTGGTAGATTCTTCTTCAAACTCTGCCAGAGAGGTAATAACACACTCCGGTGCTATTTTAAAATAACAAACTTTTGATTGAAGATATAAAACTAAGTATAATCACCATAGTCCTCTCACACATCCTATCTAGTCGTTGGGTGCAAGAGAATGACTGGGAGTGACGTAGAGGGGAGGAGCTATATGCAGCTCTGCTGGGTGAATCCTCTTGCACTTCCTGTTGGGGAGGAGTAATATCCCAGAAGTAATGATGACCCGTGGACTGATCACACTTAACAGAAGAAAAGAATATACTTAGGAAGAAAGAATCTTCCATCAGAAATGAGGTAAATGGATTTCCACATTGGTTAAAGGGACAGTATACTGTAAAATTGTTTTTCCCTTAAAGGACCAGTAAACCCAGTAGATTTGCATAGACAACAAATGCAAGATAACAAGACAATACAATAGCATTTACTCTGAATTTCAAATGAGTAGTAGATTCTTTTCTAACACATTTCAAAGTTATGTCTATTTCCACTCCCCCTGTACCATGTGATAGCAATCAGCCAATCACAAATGCATATACGTATAGTCTGAATTCCTGCACATGCTCAGTAGGAGCTGGTGACTCAAAAAGTGTAAATATAAAAGACTGTGCACATTTTTTTTAATTGAAGTAAATTGGAAAGCTGTTTAAAATTACATTCTGTATCTGAATCATGAAAATTTAATTTGACCTGAGTGTCCCTTTAATCCGTTTCCAATTACTTTTTAACCAACTGCAGAGTATAAAATGTATGAGATTTGCTTTTTTAAGGTTTATTTGTGTATATGAATTTAGCTGATTTTGTGTTTTGAAGCCACAACCTAATAAAAGAGGTTGAGCTTGTAGGTATAATCAGATCTCATTACTTTATCACATTGTGTACATATACCCGCTTCCTTATCTTATATCTGTCCATAAACCAATCACCAATAATTGGAGAGAACAATGGAAAATGTTATTACCTTATCTCTTCTATACCCCACTGGTAGTGTAATTTCTTCTGCTAGCTGTGTTTACACAGCTTGGCCTGGAGGCCAAAAACTTTCAGAATAGGTGGGGATACCACAGGCTAAATTAACTATTTAAAATGCCAATATAAGGGTAATATAAATACTTGTAAACAATTTAATACACTCCAGCAGGCAAAGTGGATCATTGGGAACAAATTAAAAGGGAGAATTTTTTGGAGTAAACGGTCCCTTTAAGGCTGCTGAGAACCTGGTCTTGGTTTGTGACAATCGTACTTGCACGGGGTTTCCCTGGTGTCTGACCAAGATGGCAGGCCCAGTGATGTATCATTAGAGACCCTGTTCACCTGCTTGGAGGAGATTCCTCATTGAAGGGTCCTTAAAGTCAGAATGCAAAATGATAAATAAGGTGGGTTTTCAAGAGCTAGTTCAGAACGAAGACCTGAGTCAGTGGGTGGAGGACGGAGAAGAAACCCTGTCACCTATTTAAATCATTATCATAAGACTGAGGTATTAGTCACTTAGCACAGCCATATTTCTGCTTAGCCAGTTACCAGCTTACAAAAAGTTATACAAATATTCTTTGTGAGTCATTATTGCTTTATTATTTCGCAATGGTTTGATGTTCGACCAGGAATTTCTACAGCTTTTAAAGCAATACTGCTATTTATCACACCGAAAAGATATTCTTTTATTTGTGTGAAGTTTTGACTATACTACATTATATGTAGCATCAAAAAAAATCTAAGTGACAGTAAAGAAAAGGCGTTTCCATGTGTATCTGTGTCAGGAAAAAAATTCACAAAATCCCCAACCCACCTGTGGTGTTATACTCACAAGTGATGCAGCCCTCTATCTTATATGCAGCATTGCATTTTGTATGTGGGTTGAATCTGTTAGAAATGCATTTATTTTGCTTAAGCTTAAAATACAGACATTAACAGGTGTTTCTCAACCTTTGATACAAGTACTTCTTGGGGGGTACCTGGAGCATTGGGAAAGGGTATTCCAGCACTTGCCCTTTCATTATTGTATCTCAGAATACAGTGTTTCTCAATTCTTCCCTTTAAGTGCCATAGAACAGGTTGAGATCTGTGCATTGCCTAAAAGGGCTAATTTTAAAATAATTTTCAAAAACAAGCAAAAATACTTAAAATAGCCATGCTGTCTCCACCCCTCTTATCAGTGTTTAGACACAGGCATTGTATTTCAACTGAGTTCACAGCTTCTAGGCATGCTCCTGCAGATAATCCCTAATCATTTGTGCATTTTACCAAAACAACAATGGATATAGCTACAGCCATAAAAGGAATTGAGTGGGGGGAGTTAGAGCTGTACAATTCAGAAACTTAAAAGAAAGGGTTAATGGTGAGGCACTGCAGTATTAATTTGCAGGTAAAGTAATTAATGTACATATTATTATATTTTGTCTCTATCTCAATTTGTTTTATGTCCCTTTAAGCACCCCTAAGAGACAATATTCTAATGCCCTGTCTGGGCTGATCACTCAGTGAATTTTAAAGGAACAGCTGGACATACCTTTCCTTACATAAAAGTGAATATATTGTACTTAGTGTGTTTTGGATGCAATCTATTTTATTACAATTTTTGGGTCACTTTTAAATTAATATTTACCTATTGCAGTTAGGGTATTTATGGCAAACATGTCCCCGTAGTGGTAATTGCTACAAAAAGGTCGAGATAGACTTTTTTTTAAAAAATATTCATTAATTTGCTACTGCACTGTACAAAACCGCAGCACTGTGGATTGTTATTTTTTTTATAAACAAGATGCTGAGGATTTATTTGAGCCTTTTGCCCAATTAAATTAACAGGTCCACGGACTAGAATTTGAAAGAAATGTAATTGCTATTGTGGCTAAATATAAAACTAGTATATATTGCACTAGAATTAGCAGTCTACAATATATCTAGTCTGTTTTAGTTATATAATAAAGATGTCCACAGTGCCTGTTACTTTCAGCCAACTGGGAATTCTGGGAAAAGTAAAACATAAAAGCATTGACTGCACCAGCCTTCTGTCTATTATAATTTGTGATTTTATCTAGAAAATGACAGTGATGGCCTGAGGGACATAGTCTAAAAGCACAGTGCAGACACTGCAAGCAAAAGGATCTGAGATCATAGCAAGTAGCAGAGGTTTGGTTAAGGTGAAATGACCCATGTTGGTATCAGAGCAAGATAAAATCAACAACACTATTATGATGAAAAAAGCACAGTGTAAAAAGCTGCACAAATACATGAATAGATTAGAACAGATGACAAACTTAAAGGGACAGTAAACATATATTTCATAAAACTGCATGTAATAGACACTACTATAAAGAATAATATGCACAGATACTGATCTAAATATCCAGTATAAAACCTAAGGGTAAAACTTACCTGCTACGTTGAAAAACACACTTAACCCCAATAAACCCAATAAAGAAGCGGACACCAGTTATGGGAGAAAAAAACCCTTCCCCCGTCCGGGGAGAGGGGTTGCATTTATTGAACAAATAACTTAATTAAATAACCTAATAAACAAATAACATTGGCCGGCAAGAAAAAAGGCACCTCTGTCCTACAACTCCAAAGCAAGGGGTGCGACCGCCCTAAGGGAATGGGGGACGCCCCCCAAACCCGACGGCCTAGGGGATTTTTTAGGAGGGATCGTGCAGGGATCCACCGAGCGTCGGCCCTTGCGGCTGTCGTTGCATGTGCTCGCCTGTCCCCCTCCTCTTATTACCCCCCAGGCTGTCCCTACTGGATGTTTGTCGCACCCCTTCTGCCGCCGCAACAGGAACATGACGCCATGTTCCTAACCAACTAGAGTTGAGGGACCCCCGATCTCTGCAGACAACGGTTCCTCAGCCAAAAGACTGTTAGTTCCGAAGGGGGGTCCCTAGAACAAAAAATTAAAGCACTTTGGACTTACTAAGGTCCGAGTGACTATTCAGCCCCCAGCCAAAGTGTTACTATTGCCAGCATCGCCTGCTCGCCGTCAACTGGAACACACCCGCCATAACTGGAACAGAGCATCTGTAGCTTGGGAGGGGAGGGAGGGAAGACAGAAAACAGGTTAGTGACCCTACTTCCTGCCTACAGCCCTTAATATAGGTTCTGCAACATCTCCCTCTAGCTGTCAGACCAGCAGCACACACAGGAATTAATGCACGTAGCAACTAAGTCAAAAGTTAACCCTTAAGTTGCTGCGTGCTTAATCAGCCCTCCACTTTCCTAAGGGTAAAACTTTCTAGCTCTTACCTGCTACGTGGAAAAACACACTTAACCCCAATAAACCCAATAAAGACGCGGACACCAGTTATGGGAGAAAAAAACCCTTCCCCCGTCCGGGGAGAGGGGTTGCATTTATTGAACAAATAACTTAATTAAATAACCTAATAAACAAATAACGTTGGCCGGCAAGAAAAAAGGCACCCCTGTCCTACAACTCCAAAGCAAGGGGTGCGACCGCCCTAAGGGAATGGGGGACGCCCCCCAAACCCGACGGCCTAGGGGATTTTTTAGGAGGGATCGTGCAGGGAGCCACCGAGCGTCGGCCCTTGCGGCTGTCATTGCATGTGCTCGCCTGTCCCCCTCCTCTTATTACCCCCCAGGCTGTCCCTACTGGATGTTTGTCGCCACCTTTCTGCCGCCACCCAAAGAGGACACGGAACTCTTGCCGCCACTACAAACTTAGTGAAGCCAGAGACCGTCTAATGTTCCCCAAAAACAAATCATTCCGGACATCCGATAGGTGTACTTCGTCCCTTCGGAAAAGCCCCGGGGTGTCAATCCGAATGTTATCATGAGTGATGACCTTACCCCCTGCTGCTAACACAGCCTTGCTAATGTCCCTATTAAGCTTCCTCTTCACTCTAAAACCCGCCTTGCGAGAGCTCATATGCCTCCAAACATTCCTGGAGATAATCTGGGACCACACAATCCTGACCTCAGGAAACTGGGTCGCCAACCACCTAATGTCTGCGATCATTATACTCGCCAAATCGCCCATGGGCATGGTCCCAACGTCATTTCCCCCCAAATGCAAAACAATCACGTGAGGGCGCCCCCAACGCCTTCTGGCCTCTGCCACTTGTGTCGGCAACTCCGACCACATCATCCCTCGCTTGCCAAGCCACCGAATTCCCATCCTCCTTGCTGGCAGCCCCAACTGCAAACCTCCTGCGCTTGCCGCTGCACGCAAGGCAGCCCAATGGACATACGAATGTCCCACAATCCACACTCTCATGCACGGGCGCCCCTCACCTGCAATAATAAAGAAATAAAACAAACCTGGCTTCCCCAAACCTAACCAACAATAACAAACAGAACTTATCCAAACGCATTAAAGAACAACATCATGCTTCAGTGGTCTTATGTACGTCTTAAATTTAGCTGAAACCCACCAACCTAAAACTTTGATTTCCCTCTCTGAAGACCCTGCCATGGCCGCATCTGTGGCAGCCCCGATCCTAAACGAATGCGGGGCAACCACAGATGGGTCCCATCCTAAGCTTAAGACTACCTTTTTTAAAACCACCCTAAATTGAAAAACTGATAAGAAGGAACCTTTACTGTGGACCAGAAACGCCCCTTCCACCTTCGGCCTAATATCCGTATACTTCTTACAGCACTGAACCGGGCAAATTAATGGCTCCACCTGCGATAGCAAATTGAGCCATTTCCCTTTCCCCATCTGATCCCTCTTGGAACGTGCCACAAATACCAGGACAACCTCCCCTTCAACTCTAACGTGATCCCTCAGCAGCGCTTATCCGCTAGCGACTTTGGATGGAGCTACTAATTCGCTGACACGCAGTGCAGCGAAGTATGCCAGAGCAAATGCGGCTGCAAAGAGGACAACCTCATACTCCGAGCTGCAGACAGTCGGGAGGACCCTCATCATACTAATCAGCCTATCCCTAGTGACTGGTTCCCTGATATCTATTCGAACCCCTGTCACCCTATGTGCCCCTTTGATGGCTGCCCTGGCCAGAAAAGATTTAGTTACATCTGGGACTCCGTACAACTTGGAAAAGAAAGAAACGGCTGCTGCCTATGGCGCCCGGCACCAGGCCTTTCTCATGTAAACACGCAACCCACTGCAAAAAACTGTGCACACCTGGCATGTTCCAGGATAAACCCTGTATGGACAGAAATTCCTCCCATTCGGCCCAATACTTGCGGTATGAATGCCATGTTCTCGCCGCCAGCGACCCTTGCAGCAACCTTAACACAGTTCCCCAGAACTCACCACCTGCCAGAGATAAGCAGGACAAACATCACCCCGCGCCTCCGCAGCAGGCGCCAACTCCCTAAACCTATCCCACTGACCCCTGGACAGCGAATCCGCTATAACGTTGCGGACCCCGGGAACATGCCTTGCCGTGAACACAATGTTATGTCGCAGACAGAGCAAGACTAGCTGGCGCAGCACGTTAACTACAGGGGGGGAAGAAGCCGACAGCCTATTGATAGCGTGCACAACACTCAGGTTTTCGCACCAAAAAGTAACCGCCCTTTTCTGTAAGCGCCCGTGCCATAGCTCAACAGCAACTAAAATAGGGAAAAGCTCCAGCAGTGTCAAGTTTTTTAACCACCCTGCGCCTCCCCATGTGGCCGGCCACGAAGCCGCATACCACGAACCCTCAAAATAGGCACCTAAACCATGACCCCCAACGGCGTCAGTGTATAGGTGCAGCTGTTGGCTGCTGACCGGTTTGGGTAACCAGATCCTTACGCCATTGAAATTGCGCAGAAATGAGGACCAGACTGCCAAGTCTCTCAGGATATCTGCAGAAATCCTCACCGGGCCCTAGGTAACCTAATTCCCCTGGTTGCCGCCTCCATTCTGCGATTAAAAATCTTGCCCATAGGAATCACCCTGGACGCAAAGTTCAAGAGGCCGAGCAGAGACTGAAAGTCAAGCAGTGTGGACTTTCCAGCCTCCCTGATAGCTAGAATAGCTGCTAATGCAGAGTCAATCTTTGCCCTAGGCAACCTGCATTCTCCTTTTATGGTATCAATTTCGATACCCAGGAAGACAATACGCGTGCATGGCCGCTAGAGGAACTACTAAGCGTGAGGAAAGATGAATCATACTATCAAGAAGCCTAGCGCAATCCCCAGATCCCGACCTACCCATCAACAAGAAATCATCTAAATAATGAGCCACATGCTCCAGTCCAGACTCGCGAACCACTGCCCAATGCAAAAAGGAACTAAATAATTCAAAGTACGCGCACGAAATGGCGCAACCCATTGGCAAGCAGCGGTCCACGTAGTACTGATCCTGAAACCTGCACCCCATCAAATAGAAACTCCCCAGATGGATAGGAAGGAGGCGAAAAGCAGATTCTATGTCCACCTTCGCCATCTCCGTCCCGCGCCCCAACCCTTGAATGACCGCCAGAGCGGATTCAAAGGATTGGTAAGAAACCGACGTGTCTCCCTTGTTAAGTGCGTCGTTCATGGACGCACCCGCAGGGTGAGACAAATGCTGTATCAGCCTGAACTTCCCGGGCTCTTTCTTTGGCACTATGCCGAGAGGAGAGACAACTAAATTCTCTAAGGGGGCACTTAAATAAGGGCCAGCCATGTGCCCTAACTCCACTTCCTTGGCTATCTTATCCGCCACGGCCTGGGGATGTTGATTAACTGACTTAAGATTGCGAACTATGGGGGAGGAAAAAACAGGGCGCTTAACTGGGATGCAAAAACCAAACAATAAACCGGATCTAAGGAAGCCAGCTGCTACCTGATCGGGGTACTCCCTAAGCAAGCTACAAATTTCCCCTAGCCTCAGGGGTGTATGTGCCCTTTCCCACAGCTTGCGGTCTAAATGGGGGCCTCCCCCCGCTTGACTCACTACGCCTGGGGCAGTCAGTGCCCGCGTGGGCGCCGCCGCAATAGATGCAGATGTGACGAAAGAGACACTGCGTTCCCTTATCACACTGCTTCTCTTGGAACTTCCAACACTCTCTCCCCCCCGCCTTCTAAACTGCCTATTCAGCATGTTAGGCAACGCCGGCCTCGTGGGAGCAATGACTGCGCTGTCTGACAGCTCCAGACCCGAGAACAAATCCATCTCCTTCATTCCGAAATGAAGAATCAGATTGGATTCCAACCTGCGCCTGAACTCGGCGTCGTATTGACGCCACGCCGTCCCCTTACCTCTGGTATGGATGTCATCGATGACTTCCATATACTTGAGGATATTAAGGTTATGTTGAGGGTTAGCTTCCAAATAACAGGAAGCTAATACGCGGAAGCACCGCATCCACTCTTCGTATGTCTCAGGTCTCTTGGCTTTCTTGTCGCCAGACCCCTCCTCAACCCTCTCTTTCAAATCTTGTGCCAACCTAGATAGCTCAAAAATCTTAACGTACCTCCCCTCCTTAATACGTCTGGCTATGCGCGGCTTGAGATGCGAATGCACGATGCAAGGATAAGTATCCGACGTGTTAGCCACTAGCGACTTGGAAGAGCTAGCCTGACTGCCAGACAGGGAACCCAGGACTGAAAGTCCCTGGGATCCACTTGACGCACCTAAACTAACGGAGCCTACCACACTGGCCCCTTTCGCATCCGCTATCTTCCTAATATACCTAAACAGCTTGCGCTGACCTTTGTCCTTGAAACTTGACGAACTATCAGAGTCCCCTGTAGAGAAACCATCCTCCCCCCTACAGTGTGGTGCAATCAGGGACTCACCAGCTCCAGCGGCCGCCTCGGCTCCGGATGACGCAGGAACAGACACCAAAGGCGTAGGTCGAGGGGTCTGCCTCGCTGCGGGGATCACTGTTGCAGCTGAAGTCCCAGCCTGACTTGATGCTGATGCAGCAGTCTCAGTTGCGGCCGATGTAGATGCCGCGACGCCATCGCAACCTGCAAAACAATAGGGCAAGTGGGGGTATCACTGGATTCGACAATAAGGTTTTGCGCCCCCTGCCCCTGACTCTGCGATACACCCACTCCCTGCAAGCTGCCTGGGCCCCTGGCTAAAAGTCTCTTTTTCAAGCTAGCCAAAATATTCATGTATCCCCCTGATTTAGTTATGCTTCTTCCAGTGGGGGTTAATTCTACTGATTGATGCCCCTTCCTAACTGCCCCTTTTCTAGTTTGTGTTGCCTTCCTAACACCTGCATCCTTTTTCAATGGGCCTTTCCCTTTCTTACCAGCACCCTGGCCCTTCCTGTAATTCACCTCCTCCCCCTTACCCTTATTGCCAGGTCCGGATACCCCACTTACCTGAGTGGGTCTCCGAATGCTGCCTGGCTTGTTCGTCCCTCGTGGCTGCGCAACCTCCGGTCTCTGCGCACGGGCTCTCTCTGAGCAAGATGGCGCCGAGACACGGAGGGCGCGTGACGTAACCAGGGGCGGAGTCGGTGATGTCATGCAGACGCGCGCGAGCGAACGAGTGAGCATGGGGAGAAGACCACATGGCTCCTAGGCCATGCGGCACAGAAGGCGTAAACATAGAAGGCCCCAGATCCGCCTCTCCACCGCTGACTATCCTCTGACCGGCAGTCAGAGGAGGAGAGTCGGATCCATCGGACAGACCGGTCTCACTGAGGAGCAAAGGGGACATGGGGTCCCCCACTATCCCCTGAAGATCCGGAACCGGGAGGGCAGCAGGACCGGGCCCCATCTGCAAACTGGATGCAGGGGCTGCAAACGGCAAGCTGCTGGGAGGGATGGTAGTGAGAGGGGGGTTAACCAAGGGCAGATAGGTGGTCCTGGTAGGCGCAGGGAAAAAGGAAGGGGTAGAAGAGAAGATGGGGACTGATAGGGAGGAAGAGAAAGAAACAACAGGAACTGCAGAAGGGGAGGAAAATATCACAGAAGAGGGAACAGAAGAAGAAGGAAGGGATATAGAATAGGCAGGGAGAAAAGAAGGGGGGGAGGGGGAGCGGGGAGAGAAGAAGACAGGAGAGAATAAGTAGCATGAGGGAAAGGCATAGCAGAGAGGACAGAGGGAGAGGGAGGAATGATATCACCCATAGTATAAGCTAAAGTTCTCCTTCTCTTTTCAGGTGACTCCTGTTCTTCGCAAAGACGCCTTGGAGGCCTGGAGGTACGACGAGGCTTCACCATGTTTCCACCTGCAAGACAGAGAACAGGTTAGTGACCCTACTTCCTGCCTATAGCCCTTAATATAGGTTCTGCAACATCTCCCTCTAGCTGTCAGACCAGCAGCACACACAGGAATTAATGCACGTAGCAACTAAGTCAAAAGTTAACCCTTAAGTTGCTGCGTGCTTAATCAGCCCTCCACTTTCCTTTTAAAAACTTACCTAGAAGCTCTCAGTTTAGCTCTGTTAAAAAGGTAGCTGGAACACAAACTGCAAGTGGGAAATAGCAGACTCCCCTCCCTCTGCCTATGAAAAGACCCTTTACACAAACAGAAGCAAGCTGGAGTAGGCTAGGTATGCATCAGTATTCTCCTAAAACTTTGAGGCTTGGTTAGGAGTCTGAAAATCAGTGCAATGTTATTTCAAAATAAGCAAAACTATACATTGTTAAAAAACAAAAAAACTGTATGGGCTATATAAATGGAACATCTACAAAACATTTATGCAAAGAAAATCTAGTGTATAATGTCCCTTTAAAGGGAAATGCGAACCAAAATTAAACTTTCATCATTTATACAGAACATGCAATTTAACATACTTTTCAGTGCAGCATAAAAAAAATAATCTAAGTGACAGTAAAGAAAAGGCGTTTCCATGTGTATCTGTGTCAGGAAAAAAATTCACAAAATCCCCAACCCACCTGTGGTGTTATACTCACAAGTGATGCAGCCATCTATCTTATATGCAGCATTGTATTTTTTATGTGGGTTGAATCTGTTAGCAATGCATTTATTTTGTTTAAGATTATAATACAAACATTAACAGGTGTTTCTCAACCTTTGATACAAGTACCCCTTGGGGGGGTACCTGGAGCATTGGGAAGGGGTATTCCAGCACTTGCCCTTTCATTAAGCAAAACTATACATAAGCAAAACTATACATTTTTAAAAAACAAAAAACCTGTATTGGCTATATAAATGGAACATCTACAAAACATTTATGCAAAGAAAAATCTAGTGTATAATGTCCCTTTAAAGGGAAATGCGAGCCAAAATTAAACTTTCATCATTTATACAGAACATGCAATTTAACATACTTTTCAATGTACTTATGAAATGTACTTTGTTCTCTTGGTGTCCTTTGTTGAAAAACATACCTAGGTAGACTCAGAAGATGGTAATGCCCTACTTGGAGCTAACTGTTGATTTGTGGCTACACACATATGTGTCTCATGTCATTTGCTCATCAGATGTGTTCAACTGTATCCCAGCACTTTATTGTTGTTCTGGAGCTGATTAACTGTGTTGCAGGGGTTAAAAACATGGGGCCTGATGATCCAAAGCTCTCTGGTTGAGTGAGATTATCTAGGAAGTCTTGTCAGCGGGTTTTTTTTAACAATTTTATAAAGGCAAATTTTAGCTTTAGAATAATTTATGTATCTATGCGGTTCTGGATGTGAAGGAGAGACAACATCACAATTTAATGCTAAAAAAAAACTTCAATGGCCTTGCAATATTTATCTCCCTGCTGGCGAGCTTTTGATCATCAGGTCCATCGTTATATTCAAAAAATAGTGCAATAATTGCATACTCTAACACACTTAACATTTTCAGTTTGCATTGTTTTGTCCCTCTAAATTTCAAACTCTGCTTGTAATATCAGGGCCCTATATATATTATATATATGGTCAAAACCAAGATGGATAATTAATATAAGCTATGAACAAAAAAATTACAGAAGGCTCAATTTATCAAACACGGGTGGACAGGGGTGTACATATTCTCCCCTGTCCCCTCGGCTTCTCCTCTGGTGGGAAGCAATCCCCTTCCCACATTTATTATTGCACAAAAGCGCTCCTGTGCTCTCACATGCGGGCAGGAGCTATCAATCTCCCCAGTCGAAAGAGACTGGGGAGATTGAAATTCTCCAGCTAAGAGGTGGAGAACAGGGCAGGGAAGCAGAGGTCTGATGAACGCTGCTTGATAAATCCTGACTGCAGGTTTGCAAGTGCGAACCTGCAGCCAAAGGGGAGAGAAGGGCTTGATAAATCGAGCCCTAAGTGACTGGGTTTGAAAGAGGTTTTAAAAGTCCAATGTCATAGATATCTATATAATGGCTTCTGTGACTGTTTCAGCGTGTATTGCATGTGCACAATATAATAGAATTATAACAAATTGTCTTGGAATACTCTCAAACATGTAATAATCAAAAAAAAAAGTCCAGTTTTGCATTTTATGATGCGGCCATTTTTTGCTCAAAATACAAAACTCATGGTCGTTATGGTTTGTGATCGCTAAAGCTATTGCTGCGCAAGCATTGTATGGGTTCACTATTTTATGTTCTACAAAGTCACTCTTAGACAGTATATAAGCAAAGCTTTGAGATTTTGGGGCCGAATTATTAAGCTGCTCCATAACTTGTTCGTCTGCTCTGAAGCTGCGGACATCAATCCGCCCGATCCTGCAGGGGGCGGCATTGCACAAGCAGCTCAGAAGAACTGCTTGTGCAATGATAAATGCTGACAGCGTATGCTGTCGGCATTTATCGATGTGCAGCGGACATGATACACTTTAATAAATCGTCCCCTTTGTATCAAGTTGGGATCCAAAGGTGTTCCTTTGTCTTTCATTTGCCTTCTTTTCAGTTAAATTGAGACACGTTGAGGCCCAAGAGTGGCCCATAACGCCATTTAGAAGGATCCTTTAATATTAATATATATATATATATACAGTATATATAAAACTGAGATTTATACGTCAAAGGTTTCCTGGATATTACAGGATTAGAACTTGATCTTAAAATACCCTTAGAAAGCCTGTAATTGTATGAGCTCTTTTTGTATATTTTCTCCATTATCTTGCTTGATTGTATTCGATTTTTGCTTGTAATGACTCTTTTATATTACTAACCGCAATAAAAATAAACTGGAAAAAAAAAAAAAATATATATATATATATATATATAGTATTTAGGTACAATATCTCTCTCTATCATTTAGCCGTTATAACTTTACTGTGCAATTTGTTTTTAAAATCATTTTTATTAGATAGTGTTATTACGAGTGTAACTTTACGTGTTTTTGATGTGTTTTGTGACACTTTTTTGTTTCGCGAAGCTCAAATCGCGATTGTGCTCAAGTAATCGCTTTTAGTTTCAATTGTAATATGAGCGGTAAACCTAACATGTGCAAACATCTGCGCTAAACTCCTTTTCCCTTGCGCATAACTGTTAACGCGCCATTTGTAATCTGGCCAATAGTCAGGAAGTTTACTTCCGATTTTCTGCATTTTCAGTCAGAGGGTGCCCACAAAACTGTGCCAAGATTTAAAAAAATTAATTCACACAATCCAAAGTCACAAGCACCTGAAACACAGGATTTAAAGGGACATTCTGTTCAAAATTTCAATGCACATAGATGAATTGCATCTTTGACTAGAAACAAATTTGCAATATACATGTCTTAGCAAAAATGCTTCTAGTAAAAGTTATCACTGTTTTGGAGTATGATATTCAAAACCTCGCCACTCAGACAAGATACTGTAAGAAGTCTCATCGGTAACGCAAGACCCTTAAAAAAAATGTAAAAACACAAATTTTACCTTGAGACATATTTATGTTGCTATGCAGTGTTCTTTATGTGAAACAGAGACTGCTACATTACTATATAAAGACAAAAAAAAAATCCCAACATTTTTGCGTCATTTCTCTCCATGCCGGCGATGCTTTGAATATCAGGCCCTTAGGGGCCAATTTAACAAGGGCTGAATGGTCCCTAATCGCCCAGTTTCTGCGCAAGCCTTCAGGCTCGCCGGGAAACAGGAGTTGAGAAGCTGCGTATCATGTCCGCCAGACATTGATAAATCTGCCCCTCAGTGTTAACAGTTTTCTGTGCATGTAAAACATAGCTAGATATTCCCAGTACACCAGCATTTTAAATACTGCAGCTGCTAAGAGAGCCAGTGGTACGGCTTAAATCATGTCAGCAATTAACAAACTGACAAGATGGTACAAGCACCTTAGGCTCTCTGAAACAAGTGATGTGTTTAAAATGCTGGTGCACAGTGCATACGTAAATATAGAGCTATAGCTTTTAATAGGCTAATACATGTATATACCAAAAATGTTTCTATTCAACTTTTGGATCGAATGTCCCTTTAACACTGAACAGTCTGTGATCTTAAACTATAGCTGCACTAATAAATAAAATATTGCAACCCATAATATTAAAATGGCACTGAACTTGTAAAATCCATCTGAAACCAATATCAACCAATTAGGCTATCTACTCTGCTACTTACTCATTTTCCAGCAATGCTTAATCTCATTAAATCCTTACGGTAATTTTATGTATATCACACAATTTATTGTACTGAATATTTTCCCATGAATTGTCCATGGGAAAATCAATATTCTGCCTTCAAGACATGGAAAACCAATTTGCAGCTGTGGGAGACTGAAGGAACAGACTATTCCAATTCTAAAGCTTTTCTTCCTATTAACCTATTAAATAAACTAAAAATATCATTCTGATTTTTTCCCCTTCATCCATGACAGACTCCAGCTATTTTGTTGAGAACAGGGTATGAATTTTCCAGTGATGTCACTGATGGGGTTACGGGAGAGTTAAAGCCTCGAGTCTAGGGATGTAAAGGCACTACTACTATACATTATTTTATTCATTGTTGTGAGCCCCAAGCGCCTGGTGTAGTTGCAGCATGCTTGGATTTCTGCTTTCAGAGCAACATACTGCAGCTGCCCCCTTTATGTTCCTGATAAGTGATGCCATAGTTCTGCCAAAATTTCCAGAGGTTAGCTGCAGGAAGTAATATTAGCCCACTCTAAATGCCAAAAAGGCAGCAAAAAATGTGACAAACACTGATGGAACCCAAAGTTTTCTGTCTATAAATGGTGATGAACCAGTGCCAGCCTCAACTGTGAGTAGGGATGGGCGAATGTTTTGCAACATTCGAAAAATGAAACTAATTTTAACACATTGTTTGTTCATTTTGAATTTCAAATTTTGGCACAACATTCTAAGATTAATTTAATGTAATAGACTTTCTAATGCTCTCTTTAAAGCAACAGTCTACTCCAGGATTGTTATTATTTAAAAAGATAGATAATCCCTATATTACCCATTCCCCAGTTTTGCATAATCAACACAGTTATATTATTATACTTTTTACCTCTGTGATTACCTTGTATCTAAGCCTCTGCAAGCTGCACCCTTTTTTTAGTACTTTTGAAAGACATGTATTTTAGCCAATCAGTGCTGACTCCTAGGTAACTCCATGTGCGTGAGCACAATGTTATCTATATGGCATACATGAACTAACGTCCTCTAGTTGTGAAAACTGTCAAAATGTCCTGAGATAAGAGGCGGCCTTCAAGGGCTTAGAAATTAGCATATGAGCCTTCCTAGATTTAGCTTTCAACAAAGAATACCAAGAGAACAAAGCAAATTTAATGATAAAATTAAATTGGAAAGTTTGTAAACTTTCTAAATCATGAAAGTTTAATTTTAACTAGACTGTCCCTTTAATATTTTAATTATGCAATATTCGAAATAGAAACATTCAAACTGATATATTTGTATCTATTATGTATCAATTTACTAAATTCCTTACCACATGAACCATTGAACTTCTGAATAGTATTTGTTAAATTGAATGTTACATTCAAAATTTTGAATGTGGATATTTGATCTAATTATGAACAGTCAAAAACTAAGGTAACATTCAATTACCAAATATTAATGGATTTTCATTCTTATCAACATTCGATTTTTCAAAACGAATGTTCACAGGACTATTTGTTCTACCAAACGAATTACACTTTCAGCACAATCGCCTCCCTACACTGATAATTGCTCCTCCATCTTGCACATATACATAGTGATATTATGCATATTGAGTGTAGGCCAGAAAATCATCAGGGCAGTTGCTGTCTTTCTTAGGGGCCGATTCTACAAAATATTTTGATGAAAGCTTGCCACCTTTTAACCACTTAACACAAAATGACATATATATATATATATATATATATATATATAAATGCAGTACAAAGCCTATCGTACTATATACTGTATGTATATATATATATATATAAATACACACACACACACTGTATATATAATATATATACATCCTAGCTTCAGGAAGAAACAGCCCCCTTGGCTGTAAAGTAAAAGTTAAGAGCTGCTGTTTTTGAGCTGCAGGCATCTGTCTGCATATGGAACCAGAGAACAATCGATGCTCAGGTTCCATATGAAGGCGGATGCCTGATTGTTACAGACAGAGACACGGTCTGTGTCACTGTCTGTAACGGATATCCATTTGTACTGGTGGGAGGTTCAGGAGGGATGGCGGGAGGCGAGTGGGCGGCAGAGCGGTAGATGAGGGAGTAAGTGGAAGGGATGGGTGGCAACCTACCTAAAGAAAAAATACTTTGGAAGGGAGAAGGAGGAAGGGGACGCTACAGAAAAAACAGAATATATATATATATATATATATATATATATATATATATATATATATATATATATATATATTTATATAATGATAAAACAAAGTATAAACTGTGTACTGTCAGACAGCTGGCAGTACCAAAGATGGCAGACACCATTAGGAGGGGAGGGTTAGAGACAGGGCCGGATTTCCCATTAGGCACAGTAGGCATGTGCCTACAGGCGCCTTGCAGTGAGGGGCGCCTGCCTGTCAATAATAAAAAAAAAAAAAAAAAAAAAAAAAAAAATTTTTTTTTTTTTTTTTTTTTTTTTTTTTATGAGGGCATTTATTTTAGTAAGAATTGTGCTGCCAGGTGCCTACAAAGTCGAGTGTTTCATTGGGAATATGTTACAGCAGTTGAGGGAGCCATGAAGGAGAGAGGGGCAAAGATTAAAACTAAACCCCTCCCATTGAATTTCTAAATTCTAATTTTAAACACATTTGTTGACCCCTGGATTACATATAATCTACAACATTCCATGTTTTCCTTTGAGAGCAACATCATATGATATTTATATTTCAGAACAAAATAAATGTTACATCTGTGTGTGTTTGTACCAAAAATATCAGAGTTTACAAGATTTTTTTCCCTACATTTTATATTTTCTTCCACTGGCTGCACAGGTTGTTGATGGTGATGAGCTTGCATGCTGCTAGTTTTAATATTGCTATTGTTTACACAAAACTGTGTTTGACTCCAACAAAATGTTAAGCACATAGTCAAAGTCATCTCCAGAAAAGCAATACACTAATGGCTTGTCAATAAACATGTCCTATGAGCCCATCTGGGTCTGCACAGATGTGTATTGCTGTCTCAGAACTGACATTGACTATGTGTTTAACTCTTTTGCAAGAGGCTAACACACTTCTCTGCAAGCACTAGTGCAATAATAAAATGCCCAGCAAACTGTCACATTTGATGTCCCTTTAAATAGGGTTTTCTTTAGAATATTTTGCATTAAAAGTTTAACATGATTTGTTTTTGTTATACATAATAGAAATTGTATGGCCATTTGAGTCAAGTGAATATTGATTTTTGGTGTAGCTTCCATTACAACAAATATTGCAATTGGTGTGTGTATTTGTGTATCTCCATAAAAGGGAAAATGTAATTTTACATCTAATATTTATTTTTAGTTGTCCTAAATAATAATAAAAAAAAGTCCTCATTTTTTCCACTTTTTTCTAGGGGGGGTGGGGGGGTGGGGGGGGGCGCTTCAGGTTTTTGTGCCTACAGGCACCTGAGATGTAAATCCGGCCCTGGTTAGAGAGCTGCTTGGGAGAGATCAGGGAGGTGGGAGGGTAAGGGGGGATCCTACACTGTAGAATAAACAATTAAATACAATTACATTTATTAAAAAAAATCATTCTAGTAGACTGTCTGCCAGTAGTTAAAGGGACAGTTTACTCAAAAATTTTCTCCCCTTTATTTTGTTCCCAATGATCCACTTTACCTGCTGGAGTGTATTAAATTGTTTACAAGTAGCTCCTTTATCCTTATATTGGCATTTGAAATTGTTAATTTAGCATGTGGTATCCCCACCTATTTTGAAAGTTTGTGGCCGCACGTACCAGCTATAGATAAGCTTTGTAAACACAGCCAGCAGAAGAAATTACACTCCTAGTGTGATAAAGCAGAGATAAGGTAATAAAATGTTGATTTTCCATTGTTCTCTCAAAGTATTGGTGATTGTTTTAAGGACAGATATAAGATAAAGAAGCAGGTATATGTGCACAATGTGATGCAGTAATGAGATCTGATTATACCTACAAGCTCAACCTATTTTATTAGGCTGTGGCTTCAAAACACAAAATCAGAGCTTTAATATACAGAAATAAACCTTAAAAAGCTAATTTTCATAAATTTTTTACTCTGCAGTTGGTAAAAAAAGCAATTGTAAACACATTAAGGGAAAAACTATTTTACAGTATACTGTCCCTTTAAGATGGTGATCAGGAGTGTGGGTGTGGGAGGGGAGAGAGCTGTTTGGGAGGGATAAGGGAGGTGGGAAGTGTCAGGTGAGAGGGTAATCACTGTATTAAAATAATATTACCTTTACCAGCTAACCAATTAACCCCTTCACTGCCAGCAATTTCAGAAGTGTGGTGCACAGTTGCAATTAGAAGAGTTCTAATTGCTAAAAACTAATTGCAAGTTTGTGGCGGGATTGAAGTATTTAAAATGTCTTCCCATCTAGCTAGATGGGTTGCTTTGTTGTCAGGGATTGCCCCTTCCATGAGTAGATAGTGTTGTGACATAGGTTTGTATAGTCTTCCGCATCTTCGCTACCTGGCTCTCTAGAATACTCGAAGTGTAGTCGAGAAGGGAGAGCTTGGGAACCAGCTATTTGGGTAAGGGTGGGGTAAGTGTTTTGGGTATGATTAACCATCAAGTCAGATACCTGAGAGAGACCTAGGTTGGACCAGGAATTAGGGTGGGAGTCAGGCATACCCAGACCTGCAGTGGAGTGGATGGGAGATGGATTTGGGGCAACACATTGATAATGTCTTATTTTGTCTCATAAATATAAGCATTCAAGGATTTCGTTATTTATATTTAGCGTTCGTCGGCAATAAGGGGGAATCCATATTAAGTCTCGTAGTTGGACATGGTTGGGGACAGATGCCTGCTCTATCGCACTCCATTTGCTAGTGAGTTTCTTGTTGCCCCATTGAGATATGTGAGTCAACATAGCTGCTTCATAATATCTGATAACTGATGGTGAGGCAATGCCCCCATGTGGTTTAGGGAATTGAAGAATTTTGTGAGCGACTATGGGCCCGATCCGATATAAATCGTCGCCCGCAAAAGCCGGCGACGCCAATATTTGCGCGGGTTTGGTATCCTATATACGGCGTAACTTAGAAGTTACGCACGTAGATTTCGGCCTTCGCCCGTAGTTTTTTGTGCATAGACTGACATACAAAACACGCGCAGTTTGGTATCCAATATACGGCGTAAGTACTTACGCGCGCAGATTTCAGAAAATCTACTCCAATCTCATCTCGCCACAAATTTCAGCCGCAGGAACCCTTGCACTGACTTAGAAACCAACGTAACTCTCTGAAGGCCTAACAAGTGCATGCTTAACAACATACATATCAGCAGCTTGATCACAAATAGTTAACCTCTTCAAAGCATTTATTATTCCTGCCCCTGCAAGTGTGTCAAACCAATCACAAAGGGGTGCATCATGGGGCACAAGGGGACATCATGGGGCACAAGGGGACATCATGGGGCCCAGGGGGACATCATGGGGACATCATGGGGCCCAGGGGGACATCATGGGGCACAAGGGGTGCTGGAAGCCCTACAATCCCCTGTTGTTCTGTCTACACATGCTGATTCTATAGTTGCTGCTGAGGTCCATGGTGATGGTCAGCTGGTCATCGAATTACATACTGCGGAGTTCCACTGCATGTTAGTGAAACTACTACATAATACTTTGTTGCGGTGGTGGAGGGGGATGCATGGGCGTTGGCACCCTGGTGACTGGAGGTTCTGTGGAGGACTCAAATGATGAGAGGGATTAGTACAGTCAGATATATATCCATGTGGGCATACAATGTACATGCTAGGGCCTATACACATTCTCATGTCACACTCTATAACATGCATGTGCACATTGAGATTTGTGATATGAGGGTTTTTAATATGCAAAGTATACATGTATGTGTTTCATACAATAGTTCTGTGTACATGTCAGTGATGGAGAAAATGTGTTCTTTAAGTGACACTATGGTTGTGATGACTATAGTGTCCATTTACTGAAAACTCTACATGTGGCTTGTGGCCTGTGTTACTCTGAGATATGTTAGTATTTCACTATTCCACCTCATATCATGAATTTCAATGTGTTAAGTAGCATTAAATGGACATTAAACCCATTTTGATTCTTTCATGATTCAGCTAGAGCATGCAATTGTAAACAACTTTGTAATTTACTTCCATTACCTAATTTGCTTCATTCTCTTGATATTCTTAGCTGAAAAGCATATCTAGATAGGCTCAGAAGCTGCTGATTGGTGGCTGCACATCAATGCCTCGTGTGATTGCCTCACCCATGTGCATTCATATTTAATAAACAAAGAATAAGGAAATAATGAAGCAAATTAGATAATAGAAGTAAATTGGGATGTTGTGGAAAACTGTATTCTCTATCTGAATAATGAAATAAAAAGATTTGGTTTAATGTCCCTTTAATGTTAAATCTCATTGTAGATGTTTTTGTTAGTAGGCCAAATACCATGCTCCTCATTGTGTACATGAATGTGTGACATTATAGGATGTTATATCTCAAATACATATAATACTGGTGTGTGGGATGTTACTCACCAGCATGCTGCGCTGATGTTGCAATCCCTGAGTCACGAGCCCCTGGAAGTCCACGGACTGCTGTGACGCTCAGGGACCTACGAATCAGCTCCTGCCACTCGTTGTATTCCGCCTCATAGTGAGGCCCACCTCCTGTTGCCCTCTGGGACATTGCTTCTTGGCCCATCTTCTCCTTAACTCTCCTCTTACAGTCGTTCCACCTCTTCTTTAGGCCATCCACATTCCTCCTCTGCTGGGACACACCATTAACGGCCTCCTCCACCTTCAGCCAGGCATCTTTACGCCTACGGGCAACTCCTTTGCCCTTCTCTTGGCCAAAGAGGGCGGTATGGTTCTCCAGGACAGCCTGGACTAGAGCGAGGTTTTCAGCGAATGTGAAGTTGGGGCACCTCATACGCTCATCGTCCTGGGCCGCCTGGCTCCCTCCCTGGGATGTCCCTGGTGTGGGTTCTTCCCTATCCTCTCCCTCCTCCCCCCTTCTATCCCCATGTGCACCCTCTATCCCTCTTCTGAGTGTGCCTGGCCTTGGGGCAACCCCACTCCCATCTAGCTCTCCCTCTCCCCACTCCGCTCACTCCCTGACGGGGACCCTGCTGCTCCTCCTGTCCATAATCCTCTCCCTGCAACTCCCCTTCCCTCCTCCCCCCCGCCCTAGCTCTCCCTGACATCCTCACACTACACACACTCACACACTCACACTCACTCACACTTCAATCACACACAATCACAACCAAACACTCAGCCTTTCACACTGTAAAAGATAAATAAAATGTGTAAGGTGTTATAAAAAAAAAGTGTTGTGTATTTTGTAAATGTGTGGATGCAAAATGTGTGCAATATGTAAAAAAGTGACAGTAAATGTACAAGCTTAACAAATCCACCAAATCCGACCTAACTAAATATTATGCAATGCGCCTCTCTCTCTACTCTAACAACTTTCTCCTACTCACTGTAGTGTGCTGTAGCTCCAAGAACCGACCAAACACACTAAAGAAAATGGCGGCTGCGCAGGGGTTTAAGTATGAATTTTGAATGTCGTAATTGCGTGGCACATCTCTTAGAACTGGCTGTTATTTTTTACGAGTCGTAGGCTAATTTGCATAAAACTACACTTTATTGAGACTTTACTTGAACAAAATACTGGCGTAAGTACTTGCGACGACTAAAATGTGTATTTGCGCACATTTTAGCTGATCGACGGTTTTTCCTACTTACGCCAGTTTAGCATCTGATGGCACAGTATATTGGATAGGTCGAGTTGCGAGGTGAAACTGCGGGCGGCGTGGGTTCCCTCGCTTGCGCCGCAAACTACGCTGCATATCGGATTGCGCCCCTAATTTGGTAAAACCACTTTGAAATTGCAGAAACAAATACCTCGGGAGCCTAATGGGAAGGCACCAGAAAAGGTAAGTTAATTTCGGCAAAAAGGACATTTTAAGAGCAGTAATCCTGCCCAACCATGAATTAACTTGAAAATTCCATTTAGTCACTAAGGAACACAATTCAGTCAGGAGAGGAATATAATTGTCACAAATCAGTTGTGCATTAGTGTTAGAAATATAGATCCCTAGATGCTTGATGTTTTCTTGTTTCCAATTAAAATTGATTCGGCTAGATTACGAGTCTTGCGTTATAAGTAAAAAAGCAGCGTTAAGCCTCATAACACTGCTTTTTTACTACCGCTGGTATTACGAGTCTTGCAGATTTAGGGGCACTGCATACTTTTTTGGCCTTACCGCAAATCAACTTACGCAAATTGCGTATATTATTTTTTCTATGGGACTTCCATAGCGCCGGTATTACGAGCTTGTCCTGGGAGGCCAAAAAGTGAGCGGTACAGCCTATCCCGCAAGATTCGTAACGCATTCTAAAGTCAGTAGTTATGAGTTTTAAACAACAACGCTGTAGCATAAAACTCATAACTAAAGTGCTAAAAGTACACTAACACCCATAAACTACCTATTAACCCCTAAACCGAGGCCCTCCCACATCGCAAACACTAAAATTAAATTATTAACCCCTAATCTGGCGCTCTGGACATCGCCGCCACTATAACATATTAACCCCTAAACCGCCACACTCCCGCCTTGCAAACATTAGTTAAATATTATTAACCCCTAATCTGCTGTCCCTAGCATCGCCGTCACCTACCTACATTTATTAACCACTAATCTGCTGCCCTCAACGTCGCCGCCACTATATCCAAGATGCCGTCCCTTAGAATTCTATCAGCCAATCGGAATCTAAGGGACACTATCTTGGATGACGTCACTTAAAGGTACCTTCATTCGTCGGGTAGTCGTCGTTGAAAGAGGATGCTCCGCACCGGATGTCTTGAAAATGGAGCCGCTCCGTGTCGGAAGGATGAAGATAGAAGATGCCGTCTGGGTGAAGACTTCTGCCCGTCTGGAGGACCACTTCTGCCCATCTGGAGGACCACTTCTGCCGGCTTTGTTGAGGACAACTTGCCGCTTGGATGAAGACTTCTCCCGGTAAGTGGATCTTCGCGGGTTAGTGTTAGGATTTTTTAAGGGTGTATTAGGTGGGGGTTTTTTTTAGGTTAGGGCTTTGGGCCGCAATAGAGCTAAATAAATGCCCTTTTAAGGGCAATGCCCATCCAAATGTCCTTTTCAGGGCAATGGGGAGCTTAGGTTTTTTTAGTTAGGGTTTTATTTGGGGAGTTGGTTGTGTGGGTGGTGGGTTTTACTGTTGGGGGGGTTGTTTGTATTTTTTTTACAGGTAAAAGAGCTGATTTCTTTGGGGCAATGCCCAGCAAAAGGCCCTTTTAAGGGCTATTGGTAGTTTAGTTTAGGCTAGGTTTTTTTTTATTTTTGGTGGGCTTTTTTTATTTTGATTAGATTAGGTGTAATTAGTTTAAAGATCTTGTAATTTGTTTTTTTATTTTCTGTAATTTAGTGGGGGGGTTGTTTGTAATTTAGCTAATTGTTTTGAATTTAGTTAATTGTATAAAATTTAGGGAATTTATTTAATCTTAGGGTTAGGTTAGGTGTTAGTGTAAGACAGGTTAAGTTTTATTTTACAGGTCAATTTGTATTTATTTTAGCTAGGTAGTTATTAAATAGTTAATAACTATTTAGTAACTATTCTACTTAGTTAAAATAAATACAAACTTGCCTGTAAAAAAAAAATAAACCCTAAGATAGCTACAATGTAACTATTAGTTATATTGTAGCTAGCTTAGGGTTTATTTTATAGGTATTTAGTTTTAAATAGGAATTATTTAGGTAATGATAGTAATTTTTATTTAGACTTATTTTAATTATATTTAAGTTAGGGGGTGTTAGGGTTAGATTTAGATTTAGGGGTTAATAAATTTAATATAGTGGCGGCAACGTTGGGGGCGGCAGATTAGTGGTTAATAAATGTAGGTAGGTGACGGTGATGTTAGGGACAGCAGATTAGGGGTTAATAAGTATAATATAGGTGGCGGCGATGTCCGAGCGGCAGATTAGGGGTTAATAAGTATAATGTAGGTGTCTGCGATGTCGGGGGCAGCATATTAGGGGTTAATAACTGTAAGATTAGGTGTTTAGACTCGGGAATTATGTTAGGGTGTTAGGTGTAAACATAAAATGTGTTTCCCTATAGGAATCAATGGGGCTGCGTTACTGAGCTTTATGCTGCTTTTTGGCAGGTGTTAGACTTTTTCTCAGCCGGCTCTCACTATTGATGTCTATGGGGAAATCGTGCACGAGCACGTACAACCAGCTCACCGCTGACTTAAGCAGCGCTGGTATTGGAGTGCGGTATGGAGCACAATTTTGCTCTACGCTCACTTCTTGGCTTTTAACGCCGGGTTTCTAAAAACCTGTAATACCAGCGCTGTAGGTAAGTGAGCGGTGACAATAACATGCAAGTTAGTACCGCAACCCACATAACGCAAAACTCGTAATCTAGCCGTATGTTTTTACTAAGTCATGTATGTAGTCTGGGGAAAAGCCCCAGGAGTATAATTCCATCTTTGATGGATTCAATTTATAGTAGGACATATCTCCAAATAATTTTAGTAGGGTAATAGGGCTGGAAAAGTATCTTTGGGAGAGAAGGTGAAGATTGTAATGTCATCCGCCAAGAGTGCAATTTTATAAGAAGTACTGTGTAAGGTGATTCCCTGTAAAGCTCGGCTAGAGGTTCTATAGCGAGAGCGAACAAGAGGGGTGACAGTGGGCATACCTTTCTTGTGCCACTGGAGAGCGAGAAGGGAGCTGAGCATAAACCCATACCCCTAACTCTTGCTGTAGGGGACAAGTAAAGTGCCTGTGTGTGAGATTGTGTTTCTTCTGGAAAATGAAAAACCTCAAGGACCTCCCATAAATAATTACATCCGACAAGGTCAAATGCCTTGTCGGCATCCAATGAGATAACCGAGAAGGGTTTGTTGAGTCTCCATGACTATTTTGAACAGGCGCCTGGTATTGTCAGGTCCTTCCTGATTAGAAATGTAAAGTAAAGTTTAATGTCGGTATTTATGGGGGAAATGGGCCTATAACTGGGCAGGGTCCTTATCTGGTTTTGGAATAGTGATAATGGTGGCCTCCAGGAACTCCTTGTGAAAGGAGCCCTGTGTGCCAGAGAAATGATATAGGTGTTGGAGTATAGGGGAGAGTTCTGTAATATACGTTTTATAAAAGAGTGATGGGTATCCATCTGGGCATGGCGCCCTAAGCAGTTTACGGTATTTGATAACTCGCTTTAAGGATATGGGTTCCCTAAGGGAATCTTGCTGCTCTGCGTATAAGGTGGGAAGTTTATCGCCTAGATTAGGAGTCTTGCGTTAGCCTTAAAAAGCAGCGTTGAGGGATCCCAACGCTGTTTTTTAACGCCCGCTGGTATTACGAGTCAGGCAGGTACAGGTGTACCGCTCACTTTTTTTCTGCGATTTTAGCATACCGCAAATCCCCTTATGTTAATTGCGTATCCTATCTTTTAAATGGGATTTGCCTAACGCCGGTATTACAATTGCTGGAAAAAGTGAGCGGTACACCCTCTCCTGTCCAGGCTCCAAACGCATTTAAAAGTCAGTAGTTAAGAGTTTTATGGGCTAACGCTGTAACATAAAACTCTTAACTAAAGTGCTAAAAGTACACTAACACCCATAAACTACCTATTAACCCCTAAACCGAGCCCCCCCCCCCCATCGCAAACACTTAAATAAAATGTTTAACCGCTAATCTGCCGACCGGACATCGCCGCCACTTAAAATATATTAACCCCTAAACCGCCGCACTCCCACCTCGCAAACACTAGTTAAATTTTATTAACCCCTAATCTGCCATCCCTAACATCGCCGACATCTACCTACATTTATTAACCCCTAATCTGCCACCCCCAACATCGCCGCTACTATATTAAATGTATTAACCCCTAAATCTAAACCTAACCCTAACACCCCCCTAACTTAAATATAATTTTAAAAAATATAAATAAAATTACTACAATTAATTAAATTATTCCTATTTAAAACTAAATACTTACCTGTAAAATAAACCCTAAGCTAGCTACAATATAACTAATAGTTACATTGTCGCTAGCTTAGGGTTTATTTTTATTTTACAGGCAACTTTGTATTTATTTTAACTAGGTACAATAGTTATTACATAGTTATTAACTATTTAATAACTACCTAGTTAAAATAAGTACAAATTTACCTGTAAAATAAACCCTAACCTAAGTTACATTTACACATAACACTACACTATAATTAAATTAATTACCTAAACTAACTACAATTAATTACAATTAAATTACATAAACTAAATTACGGAAAAAAAAAACCCACTAAATTACAGAAAATAAAAAAGAAATTACAAAATTTTAAACTAATTACACCTAATCTAATCCCCCTAATAAAATAAAAAAGCCCCCCAAAATAAAAATAAAAATCCCTACCCTATACTAAATTACAAATAGCCCTTAAAAGGGCTTTTTGAGGGGCATTGACCCAAAGTAATCAGCTCTTTTACCTGTAAAAAAAAATACAATACCCCCCCAACATTAAAACCCACCACCCACACACCCAACCCTACTCTAAAACCCACCCAATTCCCCCTTAATAAAACCTAACACTACCCCCTTGAAAATCACCCTCCCTTGAGACGTCTTCTTCACCCAACCGGGCACAAGTGGACCTCCAGACTGGCAGAAGTCTTCATCTGATCCGGCCAGAAGAGGACATCCAGACCGGCAGAAGTCTTCATCCACGCGGCATCTTCTATCTTCTTCCATCCGGAGTGGAGCGGGTCCATCTTGAAGACATCCAACGTGGAGCATCCTCTTCCATCCGACGGCGACTAAAGAATGAAGGTTCCTTTAAGTCCCTTCAATTCCGATTGGCTGATAGAATTCTATCAGACAATCGGAATTAAGCCAATCAGCCAATAGAATTGAGCTTGCATTCTATTGGCTGATTGGAACAGCCAAAAGAATGCAAGCTCAATCCTATTGGCTGATTGGATCAGCCAATAGGATTGAACTTCAATTCTATTGGCTAATTGGTCCATCTTCAAGACATACGGCGCGGAGCATCCTCTTCTTCCGACGACTAATGACGAATGAAGGTTCCTTTAAATGACGTCATCCAAGATGGCGTCCCTTGAATTAAAGGTGAAAAAATCCTATTGTCTGTTGCAATCAGCCAATAGGATTGAACTTCAATCCTATTGGCTGATCAAATCAGCCAATAGGATTGAGCTTGCATTCTATTGGCTGTTCCAATCAGCCAATAGAATGCAAGCTCAATCCTTTTGGCTGATCATGATCTGACCATGGGCAAACGTGTATATCGACCACTTTAATATGGTCAGGGTTTGGGCCTGATTGAAAATATAATCCAGTCTGGTGTAAACTGAGTGTGAGTGGGAGAAGTGCATGAAGTCTTTATCTAATGTGTGGAAGGCCCGCCACGTATCCATATAATCCAAATTTAAGCATAAGGGATCTAAATTTAGAGGAAAGATTATCATTTCGGTTATCTCTAGGGGTGGGTCTATCTGATTTTTTATCAATAAAAGGGTCCCAAACTAGATTAAAATCACCACCAATGATTACCCTTCCCTGTTTGTATTTGCAACTGAATTTACATTTTAAAATTATATATCTAGCTTGGGGGTCTTTTTCTACAAATATAATTTCGCAGGCAAGGCGTTAATGGATAAGGATGGTGACCCCTCTGGCTTTGGAAGTATATGAGGCATATACTACATTAGTATAGTGTTTAGTGAGAAGTTTAGGGGTGTCATTGTCCTTCCAGTGTGTCTTATGTAGGAGGACTACGTCTGGGTTTGAGTGTGATAATGATCTGAGAAAGATGCTTCTTTTAACTGGAGAATTTAAGCCTCTAACATTGTGTGTGAGGAACTTTATATTATTCTCACTAGACATTTTCTTGAGAGTTAGGGTATGAGTATAACAGATGCCTGTGGAAAGGGACGGAGAGGTAGGGGATAGGGTAGGTAAAGAGCATATATATAATTGTAAGATTCAGCATAAACAGAGAAAGAAAAAAGAAAAGAAAAAAAAAACTAATGTGGTGGAAATAGTCCACCAAATGGAGCCCAACACATGGGCTGTATGCGGGGGGGAGTTGCCTAGATTTAACCATAAGACCAGAGTGGTATACCCCCACAAAGTATATACATTCAATAGATAAGAAGAATAAATAACAGCAACTGTAATGTGTGCATAACAATATTAAACTCAACATCTGTAAGCATATGACAATTAACTAAGACATAGAGGACAAATATAAAACAATATAGGCTCTATTGTCTCTTTAGTCATAAAGTGCTGTAGTAGCAAAGTTTAGAGGTAGAAACAATCAAGTCAAGGAACTTTGTCCTGTAAAGGAATCTTGTGTTTTTGTCGTTTTGGTCTCTGCTCTTTTACCTGCCATTCTGGAGCTGAGCTCTAAGTCGTGCTTGAGGAGGTGGTTGGGTATTGCCTGCGGGTGGGCGTAAGCCCCAGGTCTCCAGTAGTGTAAAGCCCTGACTTAGATTGGTTACATTGTGTGTCTGATTGTCCTTTGTGATGACTATCTTAGTTGGGAACCCCCATCTGTTTTAATGTTGTCTTGTCTTATTACTTCACGTCAGGATATCTGTGAGTGTTATTAAATAATAATAATATATATATATATATATATATATATATATATATATATATATATATATATATATTATAAGACCAAAGAATCCATTCATATAGGAAGTTTTATTGCTTCAAAATTGAGACTTTAAAGTACAACTTATGTCAAATTCTCAGTTATGATGTACCTCAGTATTGTATAAATATATATTTGTGGATCTGAGACAAATGCCTAACAGTGACATATTAGATAAGTCTCTGCTAAATTGAGTAAGTAACAATATGGTCACTTTAAAATGTCCAATTTATTTCAAAATAAATAACATTCTTTTGTTGTGCAGACATCTGGGATACAAACTAAGTTCCAGATATGACTAGTAGATACTAATATATAAATGCCTATATAATGTGTGCCCTGAATCATATCATATAGCGTATACACTAAATATTAAAATAATATCCACAGATATGAAATATTTATTTTAATATGGGATAATAATCAAATGTAAATATAGCTATATGAAATTACATCAGACTGTTACTCACAAGGTATGTATGTGATATTAAGATGATAACTGAGAAAGTAGTTGGATCCATGCTGATCAGCGTTGTTGTGCGTATATATATTACCTCTCTGTTTATTCATCTGCCTCTACAAGTAGTTGTTTTTCAAGAGTTCTCTTATTGGGTATATTTATAATATTAAATCACTAGCTCTTTCTTCTCGCTACTCCCATGAGAGCCCCCCATGGTGCTATCACTTTCTCTTTATATGAGCATAGCAGCCTATCTAGTTAGTTACTTTTCCCTGATAAAGCTATGTCTCTCCATATTAGTTATGTAAACAACAGGCCCTTCCTGTGAAGTTCATACCTGTAACCATATAAAAAGCCCTTCATTACCTATTCTCCAGTCCTGTACGGCTCCGCCCCCCATTCCCTTCCCCACTCCACTTTGAGCGGCTCTTGCCAGCTGCATTCCCTTATACCTATCCCCGCTAATTTGGTCCGTAAGCGGCCAAACATAAGCTAATCCACATCTGTCCCACTTTTACTAGTTTATATAACGTTATAAGTGCTTTCTATGACAATGTAGAGAATATACTCTATATCTCCCCTTTTCCTACCCCCATGAAACTAACCCCCCCTTGCTTCTCAATTTCTTAAATAAATATTTTATGGTATGTTTATTTATCACAAGGCGGGGTCACTTCTAATCTACATATCATATAAAATATAAAATTGAGGTCCTAATTTTGATAGCCCAAACTCTTTGCTAATGCTTTTCATAAACGGGATTTATAGGCCCCTTCTATCTAGCCCTACTGCCTAGTCAACCTCCTTGCTTTCTCATGTCGCCAGCCAATTATAGCTTCTCCACCTTTTTAATAATTCTTATCGTGTACCAACCGTTAAACTCATAAATACATATTAGGATGGCATAATTTACATTGTTGATTTAGCTATATCATGGTATTAGCACTGTATTCTTCTTCTCTGTTTCTGTTGTTGGATGTATTACTATTGTTATATTTGATTATGACTTCAATAAAAAACTGTTTAAAAAAAAAAAAGACACTAGCTTTAAAGACTATGACACTCTGTGTGATAGTTTTTAAAGTTTACATTTCTTGAATACTGACGATTATGCCACTTTAAATATATTAATATGATCAATGTCTTTTTGCAATTTTCAATTTAGTCATAATGTCTATAAAACTTGATAAACATGAATCATTTCCTATCTTGTGAACAATAGCCATCTCTTTTTTACAACATTTAAAACTGGGGATTATGTCTCAATAATATAAATGTCTTTTCCATTATAACATCCTTTTTTCAGATTATAATCTCTGTACTACTGCATTTGTGAAATATATCTTATTATTCTTGTAAATAACATCTATGTCTCTCTCATCCTTATGTTTATGTTTAAAAACGGCACTTGTATCCGCAAACAATAGAAATTGACTCCATTGGACAATCTTGATCATGTGGTCTTTACACTCAGATCGGACCTGAGAGGAGATGAATTATAGAAAACTACCTGAAAGGGAACTACATACCGGCAAAAATGATGATGTCACAATAATATGTATTAACATAACAAACCATTTAATTTTAAACTGTACTTGAAACGTGTGTAAACCTGTTCTCCTCCAATGGGGAAAACAGGTAGCGTAATTAACTCTGTATTTAAAGACCGCCTGTGTAGCAGTAAGGTATGCTTTAGTTTGTAAAGCACTTTTATTGCTCTTGATAAAGACGGCTGGGTCCGTTGAAACGCGTTGAGCTAAAATAAAGATACACTTTTAAACTTATCTGTGATATCGTATTTTAGCATTGGGAAGGAGCCGGTAATCTGCAATAAATACTTCATGAGTACACAAAACTGAGGAGGAAAAAGAAGGATACAAGCGATTAAACAAGTGAACCAGCTCCTCCATTTAGCACACCCTACAATGTAACTATTAGTTATATTGTAGCTATTTTAGGGTTTATTTTATAGGTAAGTATTTAGTTTTAAATAGGAATAATTTAGTTAATGATAGGAATTTATTTAAATTATATTTAAGTTAGGGGGGTTAGGGTTATACTTAGGTTTAGGGGGATAATAAATTTAGAATAGTGGCGGCGACGTTGGGGGGGCAGATTAGGGGTTAATAAATATAATGTAGGTGTCGGCAATTTTAGGGGTAGCAGATTAGGGGTTAATAAGTATAATGTAGGTGGCGGCGATGTCTGGGGTGGCAGATTAGGGGTTAATAAGTATAATGTAGGTGGCAGCGATGTCGGGGGTGGCAGATTAGGGGTTAGTAAGTATAATGTAGGTGGCGGCGATGTCGGGGGCGGCAGATTAGGGGTTAATAAGTGTAGGATTAGGGGTGTTTAGACTTGGGGTTCATGTTAGGGTGTTAGGTGTAGACATACATTTTATTTCCCCATAGGAATCAATGGGGCTGTGTTAGGAGCTAAACGCTGCTTTTTTGCAGGTGTTAGACTTTTTTTCAGCCGGCTCTCCCCATTGATTCCTATGGGGAAATCGTGCACGAGCACGCACAACCAGCTCACCGCTAACGTAAGCAGCGCTGGTATTGGAGTGAGATGTGGAGCAAAATTTTGCTCAACGCTCACTTTTTGTCTGTTAACGCCAGGTTTGTAAAAACCCGTAATAGCAGCGCTGTCTGTAAGTGAGTGGTGAGCATAAACTGCTCGTTAGCACCGCATAGCCTCTAACACAAAACTCGTAATCTAGGTGTTTGACTTTTAAATGCATTTTTAAAATATTATAAAGAAGTATATCATGTTTAGTATGGAAATACTAAAATTAAATAATATTAAATGATCCCATACATATTGGACATATTTGTTTGCTGAGGCAAGAAATAGTGGGCATACGAAATATACATTTTAAAAATTAAAAGATATATAGTAAGATGTTAGCAGTGTTGAAAATGAAACTGCATTTCTAGTTGTCTGCTGCCCTCTGGTGGTTTATGCGAGAATTGCAACCAGAGGGGATTGTAGTATCAAATAACCATATGCCTTCACAGTAAGCCAATGAGATGTTCAGCTTCAAAGGGCCTATTAGAGACAAGCTTCAGTGGGGAGTATCCCGGTTCTCATCAATGATTAAAGAATAGAGGTAGACCTTATCACTTGATAAAGTCTGATGCACAGAGAAAAAAAAAGGACTTATGCTGCTGAAAATTTTAAGTCTCTGATTTATCTTGCTGCCTTGGTTTACAGAAAGCAAAATTGAGCCTAATTTTACCTCCAGGATTGCAAATACCTTTCTTATTTATGACGGTGAACTGGATTAGTCTTAAAAAAATTAACTTTCAAATTGGTTTATTTGGTAATGTATACGGTTGCTCTATATTTTTAATGCTTTAACCCCTTAAGGACCAGCGACGTACCCTGTATGTCACTGGCCTTTTATTGGTACTTGATTGTTTTATAGCGCGGTCTTGCCACCAGCGTTGAGACTGCTCTATTCCACAAAGCCTGCTGGAGGGGAGGGTATTAATAGTGTGTTCTTGCTAGACTTGTGCTATTATGTCCTGAAAAAACCCTTAACGACCAGTGACATACAGGGTACATTGTGGTCATTAAGGGGTTAAATCAAGGTATTCTAAAGCTATACGCCTAGATTTCGAGTTGTGCGGTAACAGGGGTGCGGTGCTAACTTGCAGTTTATTCTCACCGCTCACTTACCTGCAGCGCTGGTATTACAGGTTTTTATCAACCCGGCATTAACAGGCAAGAAGTGAGCGTAGAGCAAAATTGCGCTCCACACTGCACTCCAATACCAGCGCTGCTTAAGTGAGCGGTGAGCTGATTGTACGTGCTCGTGCACGATTTCCCCATAGACATCAATGGGGAAAGCCGGCTGAGAAAAAGTCTAACACCTGCAAAAAAGCAGCTTTAAACTCAGTAACACAGCCCCATTGATTCCTATGGGGAAACAAAATTTATGTTTACACCTAACACCCTAACATGACCCTCGAGTCTAAACACCCCTAATTTTACACTTATTAACCCCTAATCTGCCGCCCCCGACATCGCTGACACCTACATTATATTTATTAACCCCTAATTTGCCGCTCCAGACATCGCCGCCACCTACATTATACTTATTAACCCCTAATCTGCTGCCCCCAACATCGCCGACACCTACATTATATTTATTAACCCCTAATCTGCTGCCCACAACATCACAGACACCTACATAATGTTATTAACCCCTAATCTGCTGCCCCCAACATCGCCGACACCTACATTATATTTATTAACCCCTAATCTCCCTCCCCAATGTCGCCGCAACCTACCTACATTTATTAACCCCTAATCTGCCGCCCCCAACGTCGCCGTCACTATTCTAAAACCCACTAACTTAAATATAATTTAAATAAATCTAAATAAAATTACCATTAACTAAATTATTCCTATTTAAAACTAAATACTTACCTGTAAAATAAACCCTTAGCTAGCTACAATATAACTAATAGTTACATTGTATCTATCTTAGGGTTTATTTTTATTTTACAGGCAAGTTTGTATTTATTTTAACTAGGTAGAATAGTTACTAAATAGTTATTAACTATTTAATAACTACCTAGCTAAAATAACTACAAATTTACCTGTAAAATAAAAGTTAACCTAAGTTACACTAACACCTAACACTACACTACAATTAAATAAATTACCTAAATTAAAGACAATTAAATAAATTAATCTAATAGCCCTATCAAAATAAAAAAGCCCACCCAAAATAAAAAAAACTACCCTAACCTAAACTACCAATAGCCCTTAAAAGGGCCTTTTGCGGGGCATTGCCCCCAAGAAATCAGCTCTTTTACCTGTAAAAAAACAATAGACACAACCCCCCAACAGTAAAACCCACCACCCACACAACCAACCCCCCAAATAAAACCCTAACTAAAAAAAACCTAAGCTCCCCATTGCCCTGAAAAGGGCATTTGGATGGGCATTGCCCTTAAAAGGGCATTTAGCTCTATTGCAGCCCAAAGCCCTGACTTAAAAATAAAACCCACCCAATACACCCTTAAAAAATCCTAACACTAACCCCCGAAGATCCACTTACCGGGAGAAGTCTTCATCCAAGCGGCAAGATGTCCTCAAGGAATCAGGCAGAAGTGGTCCTCCAGACGGGCAGAAGTGGTCCTCCAGACGGGCAGAAGTAGTCCTCCAGACGGGCAGAAGTCTTCACCCAGATAGCATCTTTTATCTTCATCCTTCCGACGGGGAGCGGGTCCATCTTCAAGACTTCCGGCGTGGAGCATCCTCTTCCAACGACGACTAACCGACGAATGAAGGTACCTTTAAATGACATCATCCAAGATGGCATCCCTTAGATTCCAATTGGCTGATAGAATTCTATCAGCCAATCAGATTGCATCAGCCAATAGGATTTTTTCAACCTTAATTCCGATTGGCTGATAGAATTCTCACACTTACCTGCCTACCACATTGTATGAGGCAAGAACCTCCCTAAAAGCCAGAGAGGGCTAATTAGCATACAAGGTCTGATGTGGAAGCAGGGCAGCTCAAAACACTATTTATCCCTTGACCAATATTCACAGGGTTAAATATAAGGGCCGCCCTGCGTACAGGGATATAGTAATAAAAAAAAAGTTCACACTTAGAAGCTAGTTAATAATTAGAGACTAAATAGTGCATAAACATCCACAAGAATTTCCTAGGACCTATCCCCCACATCAGGGAATGAGAGGATACGACCCAAAGGAAGGGGAAAAGGAGAAGGAAAGTGACCTACCCAGACAAGCTGGGCAGGAGCAGGGAGGTGAGGGTTTTTCAGCAAATCTACACAGAATATAGATTAAGTAAGAAACATTGCTACAGTCCCAATAAAATATGTTCCTATATATGGGTGTGTTGGGTTATGGTTGCTAACGAGTCACAGGCTAATCAATGTGCAGTGGGTCTGTGTGATTAAGGGTTCCACTTAATAGGGCAGTAAGATATGCACAGATGGTGGGAGCAATAGCAGGGTCAGCCAGGCCCCAAGTGGCAATACTGTTAAGTTCCCTTAAGAGACACAGATATGAAATTTGCACAGTCTGTTGAAAACAGTAATTGGAGCCCACCAGGAATCGTCAGGGCTTAACAAGGGCAAGGGTGAAGATATATTTGCAGGGTACTCAAGTTAGTGGTAAATAATGAGTATAAAAAAAATCAGAAAGATCTCACCAGATTATAAGAGATGTCTTCTTCAGGCGTCTAGGATCTGTGAGGAATGCAAAGGGTAAAATGGTGTCCGCTGCCTAGGTAGATTGCCAAAAGGCAGGCTTGCATGCCGACCCAGAACAGCTTTGGGATCTAACATGCTGATTAGAGGGGACTAGGTAATTGTGACGTTCTGAATATGCAGGCTGCAGTGAGTGTGGAATCGGCCTCAGCTTCAGGCAAAAATGGCGGCCGTTCACGCCACTCTGTGTCCCTCTACCTCTCCCCTTTGAGTCAGCTCTCAATCTGATCTCCAACAGGTTACTCGGGCTTCCTGGACAGCTGCACCGGTCGGAGTCCCAGGGTCAAGTGAATGAAGACTCTTGGGTCTTAAAGGGGCCGTAAACTTACAAACTAATGAAATATAATTCTGCACATAGTGTAGAATTATATAACATTAGCTTAGTGGCAGATTTATACATTAAAGTATTGCAAAGGATTTTTATTTAAAAGTTTAATTTTCCAGAACGTCACTCCTTGCTCTACTGAGCGGGTCTGGTTTTTCCTCAGCGCATCACAGCAACACTGTCTAGTCACAGCGTGCCCGGTCGTGCCACTAAACTGAATGTAGCTCGCTCCCGCTCTGGTCTAGTTTTTGTTCCATTATTAGAGACTCCAATGTCGAAATGCCACATATGTCTTGGAAATCGAGATTAGACCCCATGACGCTGGTATTCCTAGCATTTTGTGCAGGGTCAGTTTGTATAATTGTTCCAGCCAATGCAGAAGGAACAATTATACAAACTGACCCTGCACAAAATGCTATTTCCAAGACATATGTGGCATTGTGACATTGGAGTCTCTAATAATGGAACAAGAACCAGATTATAATGCTGTCATTCAATGTCAAAGCACTGTATTCCTCCATTCCTCATGAGAAGGGCCTCATGGCGTTAGGCTTTTTCATGACAAAGTATTATGGAAAGGATACAGAGTTTTGCCAGTTTTTACTCAGAGCATCTGAATTCCTCCTTACCCACAACTACTTCGAGTTTGAGGGGGTTTTCTACCTCCAGGTATGCAGGACTGCTATGGGGGAAATTTGCCCCCTCCTATGCCAACCTCTATATGGGGTGGTGGGAGCAGGACCGCACGCATATATGGGGTCGAAAATCCCTTCAGCTCGAAGATAGTAGTATACAAAAGATTTATCAACGATCTGTTGTTTATCTGGAGGGGGGAAGAAGAGGAATTACCACTTTTTGTAAACTACCTCAATACTAACAACCTAGGTATCTCTTTTACATCAGAATCAAATCCTTTTAGTATAAACTATTTGGACATTACCCTCATGGGCTTTAGTGGAGAAAATGTACAAACCAAAGTCTTTAGGAAAGCAATCTCGGGAAATAATCTTCTCCACACAAAAAGCTGTCACCCTAAAAATGTATTCCATGGGATAGCAAAAGGCCAATTTATTCGCTTGAAGTGAAATTGCTCCAATGAAGAGCAATATGAGATTGAGTCCCAGGATCTGACCAAAAGACTCAGATCAAGAGGCTACAAAAATGAGACCATTCAAAAGGCTGCTGAATCTGTAAAAGATCTAAACAGATCAGATCTAATACGTCCTAAAGGTGGCACAGCTGAAACCAAAAGGCCAGTATCAGTAAATAATTGTATACTTTTTATTACTGAGTATACCGAACAGTATAACCACATCTGTAATATTGTCAAGAAACACCTCAATGTTAAAAGCAGATGATGGTCTTGAAAAATTCTCAATCAAAAATTGTAAAATTCGCCTATAGACGAAATAGAACAATAGGCAACATGGTAGCTACTACTAAATTACCGTCCACATCCTCCACCCAGTCCTCTTGGTTAGCAAACAAGGGAATGTTTAAATGCCATAATAGAGATTATGTGGCCTGTGAAAAGGTGGAGCAAGGAGAAATGTTTAGATCATCAGTGCCTGAATTGCAGATCTACCTATGCAGTCTACCTGATCACCTGCAGAGAATGTGATAAACATTATACAGGTATGACAACTCGTGAGGTAAGATTGTGAATCAGAGAACATTTATTGTGCATTAGAATTGGCAAGACAAGCACCCCCCTAGTGCAGCATTTTGCACAATTACACAACAAGAGCACGAATACATTCAAATGGACTTGTATTGAAAGGGTCCAAGCACCTCCAAGAGGAAGTGACAGAGAGAAGTATTTGGCAAAACAAGAAATATACTGGATCTTCACTTTGAAGACAAGGTATCCCTCTGGCTTGAACTCCAGCTATGGCCTAATAAACTACTGGCAATGAAAAAGCAAACAAGTTAGATGAATCATATGAGCTAAATATGGTTTTAACCTTGGTAACTGAAGTAGATAAAAAAAACAATGTACACTAGCCACTGGCCAACACAAAATTCAAATTTTGTTATTCTATATTCAACCTTCCCAATATCAGAGAGAACATAGTACCTGTTAAGCACATTATTACACCCAGTGTACACATCGTATATAATACCTCACTGTCCCTGTACAAAGAATTACACTTCGAGCGCATTCCACTGTAGTTTGAATAAAGTCCTGGGTCATTAAATATATATTTACACTATGATTGGTAGACAGGTCTAGTAATGTAATTAATGATCATGTACTGAAACCAATGTGGTTATTACTCCACAACACAGGAGTGATTCTCATGATCCATAATATAATTTAACTCTTTTATAAGTGAATTATATATCTTAGCATGCAATAAATACACCTTAGGGATTAACATCCACAAACATAAACATACAGGTACACAAGCAGTTCAACAAAGGATACATTGTTCTCTAATGAGACATCAGCTTATAGGAATGGTCAGTGTTCACACAATACGGAATGTATGTACAGGTGCTGTAAGGGTCCAACGGCCCAGTGTATGGGATAGTTTAGTATACTAAATAGGGTACACACTGCAACTTGCAGAAGGTAGCTAATTTCCATTTAGAACAGAATATATCATCTGCTTTTTTTTTTAGAAATATCTAGATACGCATATTGCTCTTAGTTACAGAGGACCTCTAATCATCTTTAATAACACCGGTATCCCTTTCTGTTTTTTGGCCTATTAATTTTGAACATTAGTCAGTAAGTTGTTTTCAACACTAGTATACGAATATATATGGATATACCAGCAGCTTAACTCAAGATAGAATGTCTACTAATAACTTATAAGGCACTATGACACTGCATGGGGATTGACTATATATACATTTAGAAATCTGTATACATAAGTGTAATAAAGGCGGAATAGTTTAAATCATGGAAGTGTTCAGTACAATTAAATAGTGTTCAATCTGCAAGCCACAGTAGGTAAAGAAAACCCATTTAGAGCTGAACATTATACCCACTCTTTATTTGAAGCAATAAGTTAGGTAACAATCTATTTCCTTTTTAAAAGTTGTTCATAGGACAACTATATCTAATATGAGATTTTGTCCTGTTTCTTGCTCATATAATTGTGTATATAGGTTATTACAGTTGTTCTACTTTCTCTTTAACATAAAATATAAGGGTGTCTTGTTAGTACAAGATTATTACAATTAGAGTAATTTGTTTGTATTTATTCATTTCTATTTTCGGTTTTATTTTTATTATTTGTATTAGCAACTGTCAGCATGACACCTCCCTCCCTCCCCTCTGCCTCACCTATGAGTAGAAGGCCATGAAATGAGCTAATGGAGGTGTGCCACGATTAACCAATGAGGGCTTTTTTGTTACTATAAGAGAAGGGGATGTATTCTCCAATTTTATTCAGCTTGACAACGGCAGGAGGCCAAAATGCGTCAGCTGTGTTCTGACAAACATTCTTTGATTATTGCTACATATGTGATACAAGCTTTTAAATCTATTACAAATAAATTCAAGTTTTATATATACAGTTGGTGCTCCACTTTGAATGCTTTATATTGGATCTTTCCCTGACCAACTTAGAAGCGTGAAGCACCATGAACGGGGTATCACTCTGAATGCTCTCCCACTGAGCTGACCAGGAGCTGTTGGGGGACTGCCCAGAAGTCCATGAGGGCTGTTCGCAACATAAAGGTTGCCTGCAAAGGAGTTTACAGCGGATCCCTAGCAGAAATTGCCTCTGATCCAATTCGCAGCTCTGATGGCTCTTTAAGGCATTGCACACTGGAATTAACCCTTTAAGGACGTAGCTTTCAGTTTGCTCAATTGTTTTATGATGGAAAAATTCCGTCATATGTCCTTAAGAGGTTAAATTGCTTTAATATTGATGTTTGAGAAAAGCAGAACCCAACCAATAAATTAACCAACATGCTGAAGACCATTCTAAATAGCACATTTTTTCAGGGGGTCATTATATTGGTAATGACTCCACCAGGCTATGAATGTATGAATGTAGTCACAAAATGGGTGCTTTATAATAATTTATAAGTGACAGCCAGCACGATAAATTATTATAAAACCTCTGATATAAAAATAATTATTTGTGCACCTCTATTAATTTTTTCTTTAGATTTGCACTTTTCAATAGCAAAAACACTGTCTACATTATAATTTTGTACATATAAATATATATATATTTAAGTATATATTTAATCTCAAAATAATGAGAGGTAGTGCCAGGTTTGGGTAAGAAGTTGTTTTAGTAGTTGGACATAAAAAGTAGTGGCCGTGGTTGGGGATAAGCATAGATGGTTAGCGCAAACAGTAGTGTCAGTGAATGTGGAAGTGACAGTGCCACTGGTTGAGGAAGGAGTAGTGTCACTGGTTTGGGAAGGGAGTGTCAGTGTATGAGTGTAAGAAGAAGTCTCTGTAGATGTAATAAGAAGTAGTGTTACTAGTTAAAAGGGAGGGGTAGTGCTAGTATTTGGAGAGATGTGGTATAGTCAGTGGTTCAGAAAAGGGGTAATATTAGTGGTTGAGGAAAGAGGTAGTGTTAGTTTCAGTGGTTGGGGCAAAAGGTAGTGCAGTGGGTGGAGGTAAGCGGTTGGAGGTTTGAGGTAATGTTAGTGGTTGGAAGAAGGTAGTATCAGTGGTTGGGGGAAGGAGTACTGCTTGTATCATCTGGTAATGACTCAATTTGTTAATTGATGACATGATACAAGCCCTACTGGTGCTCTGAGGAGCTGCAGTATTTAAAAGGCTGGTGCTCTGAGAATATCTACGTGCAGAGAAAAATATGAACACTAAAAAAGTGATAACTTTTACTAGAAGCATTTTAGCTAATACATGTATATTGCAAATATGTTTCTATTCAAAAGTGTATTTCCCTTGAAATGCCCCTTTAAAATGATCAGTCTTATCCTTAGTCCCAGTCCAGCCCTGAATAGTACACAATATCAACACAGCAAACTATATAAAGGTTATTGTGGACGCTTTCATATTGTAACAAACAGATTTCTAATATAATAAAACATGAGAACTGAAGAAAAATGAACAACATCCGTATATTATAAAACTCATATTGCTCTCAGGCACATCACAGCAATTTAAATTGCTGCATAATCTCACCGTTGCCTGCGCTTTATCTTGCAGTTCTCTTCTTTGCATTACCCATATGTAAAATAGCTGCCGTAACACATGCACAGCAGTAAGGAATAGATCTGTGCTTTTGCCTCATTTATCATTACTTGTTAAAGGGTAATTAGATTGTGTTTGCCATAACACGATTAGCTAATGAGCCATAGATAAGTCAATGATCTCCGGGTCATGCACTCACGATAAGGAGTTGTCTTCATTTATTGCCTTTTAATGGTGTCTATTCCAATTTCTCTTAGTTTTTTCCTGTTCCGTAATAGTTTTTTAATGAGAACATTGTTGACAGTTAAAAGCTTTAACCCAATTGAAAGGGTAAAACATTTACTATCAAATTGCCTTAACTGTTGTATTGTAAGAAATCACAAAAATGCTGATAAACACTAATTTGCTTAAAAAGCATTAAAGGGTCTATGAAAATATTTATAAACTTTCTAATTTTAATGACAAGTGAAATTGGGACAGTTAAATAATAACAGATAAACAGCTTAGAAAATGTGATTGTTCAAAGATCTATTCTATTCCCTCTATACTTACAAATGGTATTTAAATTCACTAACTAAGCAGCAATTTTCTTTCATGGATTCAGATAAAGCATACAATTTTAATCAACTATCCAGCTTACATATTTTAGCTAATTTGCTTTGTTCACTTGCTATCATTTATTGAAAATCAAATCAGCAGGTGGGAGCTAACAGCTGATTGGTGGCTGCACATATATTAATTCTTGTCATTGGCTTACCTAAGTGTTCAGCTTAGAATATTGCTGTATTCGGTAACATATAAATTTTGCTGACTTTTCTGAATGACACCCTGCTGCCTCCTAACTTGCCTTTTAATGGCAACTCGAAGCCTATGTAACTGCTTTCCCCTTCCTCAGTGCCTAAATACCTGTTATGAACCTGCTCTTAGACAGTGCTTTTATGAAAATTGCTATCTTATTGTTGAAAACCTATGTATGACCCTATCTATGTAACCAAGATTACTAGAAAGTGCTACAGTGTGCCCTCTTGTCTTACAATACCCGTATCCCTGCTTTGTTTGCCAAACTCTCGGCTAGATTACGACTTGTACGTTAGGGTTAAAAAGCAGCGTTGAGAGGTCCCAACGCTGCTTTTTAACGCCTGCTGGTATTACGAGTCTTGAAATGACAGGCTCACCGCTCACTATTTTGGCCAGACTCGGAAATACCGCAAATCCACTTACGTCAATTGCGTATCCTATATTTTCAATGGGACTTGCATAACGCCGGTATTACGAGTCTAACCAAAAGAGAGCGGTAGACCCTCTCCTGTCAAGACTGATACCGCATTTAAAAGTCAGTAGTTAAGAGTTTTATACTACAACGCCATAGCATAAAACTCTTAACTAAAGTGCTAAAAAGTACACTAACACCCATAAACTACCTATAAACCCCTAAACTGAGGCCCCCCCACATCGCAAACACTAAAATAAATATTTTAACCCCTAATCTGCCGAACCGAACATCGCCGCCACTATAATAAATATATTAACCCCTAACCCGCCGCACTCCCGCCTCGCAAACACTAGTTAAATATTATTAACCCCTAATCTGCCGGCCCTAACATCGCCGCCACCTACCTACATTTATTAACCCCTAATCTGCCACCCCCAACGTCGCCACCACTATATTAAATGTATTAACCCCTAAACCTAAGTCTAACCCTAAACTTAACCCCCCCTAACTGAAATATAAATTTAATAAATCTAAATAAAATTCCTATCATTTACTAAATTATTCCTATTTAAAACTAAATACTTACCTATAAAATAAACCCTAAGATAGCTACAATATAACTAATAGTTACATTGTATCTATCTTAGGGTTTATTTTTATTTTACAGGCAACTTTGAATTTATTTTAACTAGGTAGAATAGTTATTAAATAGTTATTAACTATTTAATAACTACCTAGTTAAAATAAAGACAAATTTACCTGTAAAATATAACCTAACCTATGTTACAATTACACCTAACACTACACTATAATTAAATTAATTACCTAAACTAAATACAATTAATTACAATTTAAATAAATTATCTAAAGTACGAAAGAAAAAAAAACACTAAATTAATTAAAATAATTACAAGACTTTTAAACTAATTACACCTACTCTAATCCCCCTAACAAAATAAAAAAGCCCCCCAAAATAAAAAAAAAGCCTTACCCTACACTAAATTACAAATAGCCCTTAAAAGGGCCTTTTGCGGGGCATTGCCCCAAAGTAATCAGCTCTTTTACCTGTAAAAAAAAAAATTACAACCCCCCCTCCGCGTCGGATGTCTTGAAGATGGAGCCGCTCTGCGCCGGATGGATGAAGATAGAAGATGCCGCCTGGATGAAGACTTCTGCCCGTCTGGAGGACCACTTCTGCCGGCTTCGTGGAGGACTTCGGCCCGGTTGGGTGAAGACTTCTCAAGGTAGGGTGATCTTCAAGGGGTTAGTGTTAGGTTTTTTTAAGGGGGGATTGGGTGGGTTTTAGAGTAGGGTTGGTTGTGTGGGTGGTGGGTTTTAATGTTGGGGGGGTATTTGTAAAAAAAATTTACAGGTAAAAGAGCTGATTACTTTGGGGCAATGCCCCGCAAAAGGCCCTTTAAGGGCTATTTGTAATTTAGTGTAGGGTAGGGCTTTTTTTATTTTGGGGGGGGGGCTTTTTTATTTTGTTAGGGGGATTAGAGTAGGAGTAATTAGTTTAAAATTCTTGTAATTATTTTATTATTTTCTGTAATTTAGTGGGGGGGGGGGGGGGTTCGTACAGTGAGTAAATATGTATATAATTAATTTAATTATAGTGTAGTGTTAGGTGTAATTGTAACATAGGTTAGGTTTTATTTTACAGGTAAATTTGTCTTTATTTTAACTAGGTAGTTATTAAATAGTTAATAACTATTTAATAACTATTGTACCTAGTTAAAATAAATACAAAGTTGCCTGTAAAATAAAAATAAACCCTAAGATAGATACAATGTAACTATTAGTTATATTGTAGCTAGCTTAGGGTTTATTTTACAGGCAAGTATTTAGTTTTAAATAGGAATAATTTAGTTAATGATAGTAATTTTATTTAGATTTATTAAAATTATATTTCTGTTAGGGGGGTTAGGCTTTGGGTTAGACTTAGGTTTAGGGGTTAATACATTTAATATAGTGGCGGCGACGTTGTGGGCGGCAGATTAGTGGTTAATAAATGTAGTTAGGTTGCGGCGATATTGGGGGGGCGGCAGATTAGGGGTTAATAAATACAATGTAGGGTTCAGCGATGTTGGGGGCAGCAGATTAGGGGTTCATAAGTATAATGTAGGTGGCGGCGGTGTCCGGAGCGGCAGATTAGGGGTTAATAATATAATGTAGGTGTCGGCGATGTCAGGGACGGCATATTAGGGGTTAATAAGTGTAATATTAGGGGTGTTTAGACTCGGGGTTCATGTTAGGGTGTTAGGTGTAGACATAAAATGTATTTCCCCATAGGAATTAATGGGGCTGCGTTAGAAGCTGAACGCTGCTTTTTTGCAGGTGCTACGTTTTGGTTTTTTTCAGCCGGCTCTCCCCCATTGATTCTTATGGGGAAATCATGCACGAGCACGTTTTACCTGCTCACCGCTACCGTAAGCAGTGCTGGTATTGAGGTGAGATGTGGAGCTAAATTTTGCTCTTCGCTCATTTTTTTGCGGTTAACGCCGGGTTTGTTAAAACCCGTAATACCAGCGCTGTCTGCAAGTGAGCGATGAGCATAAACTGCTCGTTACACTGTACCCCTGTTAACGCAAAACTCGTAATCTGGACCTCTGGTATTTGCAAGATGAAGCACTTAGCACCAGCATTTACTGGACTGTGTGTGCATAAACAGATTGATTCAGCATTGCAGTACCTCTTACTTGAGATATCTTGTTTGCCGTTTACTTGGCTGAGCTTATATATCTGACTTTTGCTTCACCAGCTTCATTAAACTCTTCTTGCAAGCATATGGCCTTGAGCTGACATGTCACTGACACTTTATGCTGCATCAACTGCTACAGATATTGTTTGCTTTATATTTGGGTCATCTTTTTCACTACATAACCAGAGGATCCAATTATCAAGATAATACAAATTAAATTTGTGGAAAGCAACAGTAATAAATAGTTGACGAACATTCTTGTTAAACTTACAAGAGTTTCCTCTTATGAAATTATATTGGACCCTTAGCAAGATGAACCTATACATTTAAAGGTAAATAAAACACAAAAATGTCCTTTTATGATTCAGAGCATGCAATTTTAAATTACTTTTTAATTCACTTCTATTATATAATTTGCTTCATTCTTTTGCTATCATTTGTAGAAAACGCATACCTAAGTAGACTTAGGAGCAGCAATGCACTACTGGGAACTAGCTGATGATTGGTGGCTGAGCATATAAACCTGATGTGTTCAGCTAGCTCCCAGTACATTGTTGCTCCTTTAACAAATGATACCAAGAGAATGAAGCATACATGATAATAGAAGTAAATTGAAAATACGTTTAAAATTGTATTCTATATCTAGCAATGTGCATTCAGCAGTTTTGTTTGCTACCAAATGTGGAAGAAGGTGGCCACTTGCGCCAGGGTCACCATTAGCCTTTGTGGGGCCCCTTAAACGACCGCCCTTATTCTCCTTCCTGTGTATGTGTATTTAGTGTTACCTATACAGTATCCCACAAAAGTGAGTACATATATATATTTTATTTTATCTTTTCATGTGACAACACTGAAGAAATGGCACTTTGCTACAATGTAAAGTAGTGAGTGTACAGGCTGTATAACAGTGTAAATTAGCTGTCCCCTCAAAATAACTCAACAAAAGTGAGTACACCCCTAAGTGGAAATGTCCAAATTGGGCCCAAAGTGTCAATATTTTGTGTGGCCACCATTATTTTCCAGCACTGCCTTAACCCTCTTGGGCATGGAGTTCACCAGAGCTTCACAGGTTGCCACTGGAGTCCTCTTCCACTCCTCCATAACGACATCATGGAGCTGGAGGATGTTAGAGACCTTGCGCTCCCCCACCTTCCATTTGAGGATGCCCCACAGATGCTCAATAGGGTTTAGGTCTGGAGACATGCTTGGCCAGTCCATCACCTTTACCCTCAGCTACTTTAGCAAGGCAGTGGTTGTCTTGGAGGTGTGTTTGGGGTCCTTATGTTGGAATACTGCCCTGCAGCCCAGTCTCCCAAGGGAGGGGATCATGCTCTGATTCAGTATGACACAGTACATGCTGGCATTCATGGTTCCCTCAATGAACTGTAGCTCCCCAGTGCCGGCAGCACTCATGCAGGCCCAGACCATGACACTCCCACCACCATGCTTGACTGCAGGCAAGACAAGACACTTGTCTTTGTACTCCTCACCTGGTTGCCGCCACACATGCTTGACACCATCTGAACCAAATAAGTTTATCTTGGTCATCGGTTCCAGTAATCCATGTCCTTAGTCTGCTTGTCTTCAGCAAACTGTTTGCAGGCTTTCTTGTGCATCATCTTTAGAAGAGGCTTCCTTTTGGTACGACAGCCGTGTGGACCAATTTGATGCAGCGTATGGTCTGTGCACTGACAGGCTGACCCCCCCACCCCTTCAACCTCTGCAGCAATGCTGGCAGCACTCATACATCTATTTCCCAAAGACAACCTCTGGATATGACGCTGAGCACGAGCACTCAACTTCTTTGGTCGACCATGGCGAGGCCTGTTCTGAATGGAACCTGTCCTGTGAAATCAATGTATGGTCTTGCCCACCGTGCTGCAGCACAGTTACAGGGTATTGGCAATCTTCTTATAGCCTAGGCCATCTTTATGTATTGCAACAATTCTTTTTTTCAGATCCTCAGAGAGTTCTTTGCCATGAGGTGCCATGTTGAACTTCCAGTGACCAATATGAGAGAGTGTGAGAGCGATAACACCAAATTTAACACACCTGCTCCCCATTCACACCTGGGACCTTGTAACACTAAGCAGTCACATGACACCGGGGAGGGAAAATGGCTAATTGTGCCCAATTTGGACATTTCCACTTAGGGGTGTACTCACTTTTGTTGCCAATGGTTTAGAAATTAATGGCTGTGTATTGAGTTATTTTGAGGGGACAGCAAATTTACACTGTTATACAGGCTGTACAGTCACTACTTTACATTGTAGCAAAGTGTAATTTCTTCAGTGTTGTCACATGAAAAGATATAATAAAATATTTACAAAAAATGTGAGGGGTATACTCACTTTTGTGGGATACTGTATATAAGAATACCACTATATATTATCGCTCCTGTTTTTATTAACACTTCTTCATAAACTAAAGAATGATGTACATTGCACCTTCTCATACATCCACCCCCGACATTGTGGGGCCCTCATAAGTACGGGGTCCTGGGCGGGTGCCCCTCTCGCCCTGCCGGATTTCTTCTTGTGAAAGATTTGCACAGATCTTAGTGTATTGCACTTTAATAAGAAGAAATCCGACTCCGAAAAGAGCTGAATGCCGCAAGTGGCCTCCTACTTCCACATGTGCAGCAAATGAAATTGCTGAATGCACGTATCTAGCTATATCTGAATCATGAAAGAAAAATCTTGGGTTTTACGTCCCATTAACTTCATTGATTAAATAGAATTCCAGGTTTGAGGTAAGATACAGATACATAAAACTAGAAAAATAAAACAAATATTACATGTTAGTATTGCATATGGGGAGTGTAATATTGCAGACAATAAAGGGACAATGTACTCTAAAATTGTTTTCTTTAATGGGTTTACAATGTCTTGTTATACCGACTGCAAAGTTTTAATGTATGCAAAAATGTTCCTTTATGTATATTTTGGTATATGAAATAGATATGTCTCCTAATTAAAACCAAAACCTATTGTTGTGGTACCAGGGGTACCATCTTACCTGGGCACAAATGGGGGGCTCAGCATGTGCGACTGCCAGGGCGTTCACGGGTTTTTGCATGGCTGCACGTTGCAGGTATCAGCGCGGGTGCACGCACGTGCAAATTCGCGGGTGTCTGTGCAGGTGCTGGAGCTCGTGGGTGCGTGCCCGCGACTGACGTGCACAACACATTCCCGGGTCCAGACAGACAGGGGGAGTGTTCTGTGGCTACACCCTTGTCCCCCATAGGTGCTCAGGTGACTGCTGCACCTGCGTTACCTGAGCAACGGGGGTGTTCCTGGTCCCTGCATGGTTTAAAGCCTGGACAGCCTCCTCACTCATTGCAGAGTTATTCTGTTGGCTGTCACAGAAACTAAGCAATTATTCTGTTTCCCTACCTTGTATTCTGGATTTCCCTGGCTTTTGACCTTTGGCTTGCTTTTGACGTTGCATCTTTGCTGCTTGCCCTGCCCTTGGATACTCCTAACTTCCATCTCTGCTTCAATCCTTGCCTGTTGTGACGCCTATGCTGACATGCAAGAAAACATACTGTCCTCTTCCTTCTTCCTAGCCAAATACCAGTCACTGATAGAGGCCATCAAAGTACCCAGTGATATTGTAGCAGCTGAAGCCTCCCATCTTCCGGTCATCAATGGCCTGCATCTCTACCAACAACGTATCTATGTACCCACTGACTATTGCCTTTGTGGTATTCACAATACTATTGAACTCACACAAAGACATTTCTGGAGGTCTACCATGACCTTGGACATCCGTTCCTTTGTTTCCTCCTGTTCTGTTTGTGCTCGTAACAAGAAGCCATCCTCCAGACCAGCAGGGCTGTTACAACCATTACCTGTGCCAACACATCCATGGAGAAACATCTCCATGAATTTTATAGTCGACCTACCTCCATCCCAACAACACAACACCATTATAGTGGTTGTAGACAGATGCACTAAAATAGCGCACTTCATACCAGTTTCTGGTCTCCCTACAGCACGCCAGACCTCTGAGCTATTCATTTAACATATATTCCAGCTTCATGGTGTACCCAAATCTTTTGTATCTGACCATGGCACACAGTTCACCTCCCGGTTCTGGACCTAGTTCTGCCAGAGCCTCTGTATCTCCCTGTGCCTGCCCACTGCCTACCACCCTCAGTCAAATGGGCAGACAGAGAGGACTAATCAGACTCTTGAGCAGTACCGCCACTGCTTTTCTACTCATCTGCAAGACAACTGGAAAGAGCAGCTACCCCTCGCAGAGTTTGCATACAATAACCAAAAAAATGATTCCAGTGGAATGACCCCTTTTTACGCTAACTACAGCTTCCATCCTAATACCCTACCTGATCTACCACCAGTTATCCATGTTCCCAAGGTCTCCATATGTCTACGCAACCTCCGCTCTCTGCTTCGCACATTGACACAACAGTTAATCGCTTCCCAGGCACATCAAAAACGACAAGCAGATAGACAAAGGAGGTTGTCTCCACTTTATCAAGTAGGGGACAAGGTGTGGCTCTCTACCCAACATCTCCACTTGACTTGTCCTTCCAAGAAACTAGGACCACAATACCTAGGTCCTTTCTCAGTAACAAAACTAGTGAACCCTGTGGCAGTTCGATTGAGTCTACCTTCCACACTCAAGATCCACCCAGTGTCTCTCCTGAAACCATAACATGGAGTACCTGGTCTATTGGAAGGGGTATGATCCTGAGGAACGGCCCTGGGAGCCTGTGGGTAATCTCCGTGTCAATGCTAAGGTGCGGACCTTTCATCCGAGGCACCCTGACAGGCCTTCCCCTCCATAGGCCGCTCCTTGGTGGAGGGCTCTGTTGTGGTACCATCTTACCTGGGCACCGATGGGGCGCTCAGCGTGTGCGCACTGTCTGGGCGTTCACGGGTGTTTGCGCGGCTGCGCATGTGCACGAGTTTGCGGGTGTCTGCGCAAGTGCTTGCATGCGTAAATTTGCGGGTGTCTGCGCGGGGGCATGAGCGTGAATTTGTGGGTGCCCACGGGGGTGTGTGCCCGTGGCTGACGTGCACAACACATTCCCGGCTCCTGACAGACAGGGGGTGTGTTCTGTGGCTACACCCTTGTCTCCCATAGGTGCTCAGGTGACTGCTGCACCTGCGTTACCTGAGCAACGGGGGCGTTCCTGGCCCTTGCAGGGTTTAAAGCCTGGACAGCCCTCTCACTCATTGCCGAGTTATTCTACTGGCTGATTCACAGAGACTAAGCAATTAACCTGTTTTCCTATCTTGTATTCATGATTTCCCTGACTTTTTACCTTTGGCTTGGTTTTGACGTTGCATCTTTGCTGCCTGCCCTGACCTTGGATACTCCTGACTTCGATCTCTTCTTCAATCCTTGCCTGTTGTGACGCCTTGGGCTTTGTCTATTTATTGTTCTCTGCCACTGGGTTCCGTTCCTGTTTTGGTAAGTTTCCCTTCCCGTTACACCTATCAATTGGCCTGAGCTTCTAGGGAGAGCACTGCACCTGCTGCATCAATGGTAGTTCCTCCTCGAAACAGAGATTCCCCATAACGTCTACATATTGTAATTAACTTTGAAGAGAGAGAAAAATTTTATTACATTGACTGTTCTAAAATAGTTAATCAACAGAAATCCAATTAGAGAATTTAATATATAAAAAATATCATTAAAAATACAAAATGTAAAATAAATAAAAAAATAAAAATATATATATATATATATATATCGCCTGCAGTGGAGATTAATGAAGCAGCAATCATAAGACCTCTGCTTCTCAACCCTATCCTCCCTGGATTTTTCCGACTGTGGAGATTGACAGCCCCTGCCCACAAGATTGGCTGCGTGCAGAGTTGCACACGAGCGCACAAATGCAATTATAAATATGGGCAGCGATTCTGTAGTATGATAAATCTAGCCCAAAGAATTGAGCCCTAAGGTTCAGCACACACTGACATCCGTCTAGATATTACATGACACAAGTTGTGTGTATATTAGATCCCAAAAGGAACCACACTAAATATATTGTCCAACTACTGGAACACTTGGATGTCTTCCCTTCTGATCATGACGAGGACTTTTGTAAACATTTACGGTAGACAGCCTGAAGGACAGATAAACAAATTTGAAATGGTTATACCCTATGAAGAAAAAAAAAAGAGGTGCAACACCCTCTGGAATATGCACATATCCATCATTTTTTACTAGATATAACTGAGAACCGATAATTCTGATTACTGTTGACAGTAACTCTATCTTGAATTGGCACATAACTGGTCATCAAAGGAATAATTTCTTGGAAATCAAGAATGGTTTAAAATGGAAGCTTGTCTTGAAACATGGTAGAGGAATATCCTGGGACTACTGACAGACAGGGGGAGTGTTCTGTGACCGACAAGAAAGAGAATATAATTGTTATCTGAATTTTTCTTCTTTATATTGATAGAGGGTGCCCTTGAACTCTTTAAGGAACTAAATCATACTCTTCTGATTATTTTCAGTAACCATATATCTAATCAAGGATGTTCTAGCCTCCACAGACAAAAATGGCTACTCCTAATAAATAAATGAGTTGTCATTACTTCAAGTCATCTTAGTTGGTTGAAAGTTGCTGATTTACCTCTGCCATTTAATTGCATGTGAGATTTTGGGAGTGAAATGTCTTTTTGTGTCATGGTTGTGGTGTCTGGAGGTTGATAGCAGGGCAGCCATATATGAGCAGTTACATCAGGATTTTTTTAAAGTAATTTAAATATATACCTGGATCACAGTTATGTTTACAGCACAGTTGTGGGAATATCCAGCAGATGTAGATTAGCTGAACTAGACTGCATGGAGTAACTAAGCTAAGGTAGTGGCAAAACGGTGAAGTCATTATAGGAATAGAGGACCAGGCATTACTGAGATTAGCAAGTAGAGTCTAGTCATAGGTCACTGAGAGAGCAACCAAGGATCAGGGAGACATTAGGGTAGTGCACCATACATCATACCAAAAATGGTCCTGAAAAAAGCTGTGTGGTATAATGCCCCACCTGTTGGGAGGGTGGGTATATGAAAGGCTGATAACCTGACACTCAGATCCAACCACTATAGCTATAACCTCCACAAATTAATTAAATCAGTCATGATCTGCTCTCTATTAGGAAACATTTTTCTCACCTTAATGCAAAAAACAGTTGCTGACCCTGATGTGCTCTATCTGAACCATACAACACAGCTATGGGCTTTTCTGGATAAATTATTATTTTATTATAATTATTATCATTTATTTATAAATTGCCAACATATTACATAGCCCTGTAACATTAAAGGCATTTGAAACCCAATTCTTTTTCTTTCATGATTCAGATAGAACATGTGATTTTAAACAACTTTCTTACTTCAATTATCAATGTTTCTTTGTTCTTTTGTTATCCTTTGTTAAATAAGCAGGGACGTAAACTTAGGAGACTCATTTCCGGAGCACTATATGGCAGCAGTTTTGGAAGAATGTTATCCATTTGGAAGAGCACTAGATAGCAGCACTATTTCCAGCCATATAGTTCTCCAAACACCTATCAAGGTATCTTGGGAAAATAAAAGTATTCACTAATTTTGTGGAGGGCACAGCTACATGAGGGCGTTGAATGGAGAGGATAACATGATTTCTAATCAGAAGGAGAGCAGGAGTGATCAGACGATTTCATATACCAAGACTGAAAAAAATGTGTCTCTCAGATGTTGCTGTAACTACAGTAGATGCAGGAAATTCAGGATGAAAGGGCAGGTGAAATCCATGATTGATAGGGTGACCATATTGCCGCTTTATAAAGGGACATATATGAAAAATACATGTGTCAGGGTTCTTATACAAAACATTTCTTTAAACAGCCCTGATATATGTATTTTTCATATGTGTCCCTTTTTAAAGCGGCAATATGGTCAGCTTAATGATTGATAAAGAAGAGTTAGGAACCAACTGAATTGAGGCAATGGTTGTTATAAGTAATATGGGACAATATTAATATCAAGCACAAGTTATCCTGGAGACAGAGTAACAAGATGCTGCCACAAAGTCAGTTTTATTCTGATGTAGATAAGCAGAAGATAGACAGAATAATCAGCAGAATTACATATTTTTCAAAATATAGAGGTAAACTGTGTAGTTCTACCATATGTAGTATTAAAGGGACGATACCCACATTTTGAAGCACTTGAAAGCGATGCAGCATAGCTGTAAAAAGCTGACTAGAAAATATCACCTGAAAATCTTTATGTAAAAAAGAAAGATATTTACCTCACAATTTCATCAAAGTTCCATCAGAGACAACAGAAATGAAGAGAGTTCACTGAATTTTAACCAGACTCACTGCTTCACTGTCTATAAATTCATCCATGATGTAACTTTCTCAGTGACTTCTATTGTAGCGCCTTTCGGAACTATGTTCATGACGTATACAGACCACAATTAAAGAGCTGTATGTACTGGTAGAAACTATACACATGACTGAAGGAGTGTCTAAATTATGCACTACGGTTTTATTAAAGGGACAGAACAATCCAAAACGTAAATGCTCTAATGTGTTACATCATTTTAGTATTACATAGATGCTTGGATATAACTATGTGTTTAAAAGCGGCAAATGGGGGTAAACATATAGTTAAAGTCAGTTCCACAGCAGCACTGCACTACTGGGAGCTAGCTGAACACATCTGGTGAGACAATGACATGAAACAAATGTGTGTAACCACCAATCACCAGCTAGCCCCCAGTAGTACTTTTGCTGCTACTGACCTTACATAAGTATTCTTTTCAACAAAGGATACCAAGAGTCAATTTTATAGTAAAGGTACACTGAAAAAAAGTCTCTTAAAACTGCATGCTCTATCTGAATCATGAGTTTAATATTGACTTTCAAATCCCTTTAATTTTATAAACTTAAAGGGACATTAAAACTTAAAATATTTTTGATTCAGATAGAATAGAATTTTAAAAATCTTTCCAATTAATTTCTATTATCTTATTTGCTTAGTTCTCGCGGTATCCTTTCTTGGAAAAAAAATTTACCTTGTTATGCTCAGTAGCTGGGATCTAGCTGCTGATTGGGGCTGCACATATAAGCCTCTTGTCATTGGCTTAACCATGCTTTTAGCTAGCTCCCAGTAGTGAATTGCTGATACTTCAACAAATGATACCAAATAAAAAAATTAGAATAAAAGTAATTTGAAAAGTTATTTTAAAATGTATATCTGAATCATAAATTTGTTTGGGTTTCATGTCCCTTTAAATATCATTTTAATGGCTCATATGATGTTGTGCACTAATGCACAAAAGAGGAAACTTCAAAACAAATTTCTAACTAGATCATAGCAGAAACTGTTCTCTTCGCTACATTATGATATTCTACCTGACATTTCAACTCCTATCTTTTTTTTTAACTGTAAATCTGCTAAATACCTCTGTGCAAAGCTTGAAAAGAAAGTGAAAAGAGAATGGTTGATTCAATTATCATCATTAAAGGGACACTGAACCCAAATTTTTTTCTTTTGTGATTCAGATAGAGCATGAAATTTTAAGCAACTTTCTAATTTACTTCGATTATCAAATTTTCTTCATTCTCTTGGTATCTTTATTTGAAATGCAAGAATGGAAGTTTAGATGCCGGCCCATTTTTGGTGAACAACCTGGGTTGTCCTTGCTGATTGGTCATCCACCAATAAAAAACTGCTGTCCAGAGTTCTGAACCCCAAAATGCTTAGATGCCTTCTTTTTCAAATAAAGATAGCAAGAGAATGAAGAAAAATTGATAATAGGAGTAAATTAGAAAGTTGCTTAAAATTGCATGCTCTGTCTGAATCATGGAAAAAAATATGAGTTCAGTGTCCCTTTAGGCAGCCTCTTCAAAATCCTCCCAGTGGGAATTGTTACAGATAATTAGCCTTTTAAATAGTAGACAACTTGCTAAAGTCAACATAAAACAACACTGATAACGTAACTTTTTTTTTTCAATTTTATATTTTTATTAAACAAATAGTCATATAACAACAGTAAACAAATAGTGAAAATATGGACTTGCAAGTCCAAGTACATGAATACATGGTCAATACAGTTTTTAAAGAAATATTATATCCCCTGACATTGAAAAAACTGCTCAAAGTATAAATCCCCCCTGATGAGAAATGACGGCCACTCTTGGACCATTTGTCACAGAGAAGAATTGGGGAGGGGTGTGTGGGGGGAACAAAATAGAAGGGTCATTTTGAGACCCATTGTATGAATTTGCAAGATATAGCAATAAAGGAACCGTCGATGCCAATAGTATGAGCTAAACAAGTTAGGTTAAATGTAAACGCTGATATTTCTATGGGGAACAAAGAAGTGTAACAAGTGTTATGTCATATGATGAAATAAACTACTAATGCAGATTAGGGAGTAGAAGTTAAGGGAAAGTATGCACCATATAAGTGTGGGCAAAATTCTCAAGGATCTGTATTAAAGCCTCTAAGGGTCCATATTAAAATCTGAGTTGGAGTGTTCTTCTAAAAATCCCCACCTGCTACATGGGGTAATTGACCCCCTAATATCACCCCAGGTATTGTAGGAAATGTACAGTTAATACAGGAATTGGCTTGAACTGCTTTGTGTGCCTCACATTATAGGAATATACCAAAAGCTATGTCGTATGATGAAATAGACTACTAATTCAGGTTAGGGAGTAGAGATTAAAGGAAGTTATACAAATATAATTATATTAAGGTAAAATTCACAGGGGTCTGTCTTAAAGCCTCCAAAGTTCAGGATGAAGTGAAAATGCAACACATATTTACTGCCATGTAGGGGCCAACACCAGGATACTGACATAAATAATCCTGCTTATGTTGTATATAAATATGAAGTAGTTTGCAAGTACCTAGAGAGCAGATAGCCTATAAATCTATTTCAGCCAACTTAAACAGAAACAATATAACTGGGAATTCAGGATTGAGGAGGGAGCCATGTAGGTACCTAGAAGAGAAAAAACAAAAACCAAGTCTCTATTCATAACATATAAGCCGATACAGGTTTGGCATCAATATAATAAAAAGCATGTGTGAGGTCTGCGGTTACCAGGCAAATCATAAAAAAAAAAAAAAATTCCAGCGTGTGACAACATGCGCTTAAAGTCTGCTGCAGCTAAACGGTAGAAAAATGCATGGGGACAAAATGTCTAATTAGATATCTGGAGTGATCCACAGCCCCTGTCCAAGACTCAGGTGGAAAGCCTGCATAAACATATTAGTGTAATCACTCACCCCAAGTACTATTTTAGAAAGTAGCAGGAGACCGCACCAACTTTTACTTAGACTAAGTCTTTCCTGGCTATATGTCCTCCAAACTGTAGCTTGCTTCTCCAACAGTGCACTCCCGTTCTCTCTCAAAGGCATGGGGCTTATTCCCCCGGTGTCAGTGAAAAACAAACAGATCTCACAGTACCTAGAGGAACTGACACTGGTAGAATGCGGCCAGTTTTACCCCACTCCATGTCGGGGAAGCCGGTCGGTAATGGCTGGCTTATGCTGCGCTTTGCAATGGGATGCAGGATGGGAGGGCTCTAAATATTGCCCCAGCTCTTCAGGGTTATGCACAAATCGGGTGAGATCCAAAAGCCTCTCCTTCTCAAAAATAGATTGTGATTCCCATGTAGCAAAGGTCGTAGTGTTGATGGGCATCCAGAACAAACAACTCTCCTGGACCACTGTAGTAAATTGAAGAGAGGCCGGCTCCGTAAATTCGGGAATGTCCAATATATAGTTCGTGAGTGAGGTCTCTGGGATATAGTTGTTAGCAAATGCGGTGGTCCTTGTTTTGACCGCTAAGTCAGTAGAAGCCTCCGCCGTTATTGCGTTGAGCTCCTGACCCATGTGTGTGTACCATGTACCCTCTGGGGCTTCCTTAGGCACTGGATTATTTTGTCTGCAATCTCTCTGCAGCGACATGATGCCAGCCTCACAGTCATCTCCTGACCAGCCTGTTGCTTCGGGAAAAATCTTTTCCGCGGGTCTTGCAGGTGTGAGGAGGTTATAGAGCTCAGACTGGAAAATCTGGCAATGGTGTTCCATTAGTTGTATCACGTTGCGCTCCCACATGTCGATGGCACCCATATCTAGCATTAGCTCTCGGCTTGAGAAATGTTAACTCTTTGTTGAGAAAATAGATGGTTCTTCTCTGAGCTAAAGAAAAGTGTTGCTTTTTTAGTAGAACAAACAATATTCTTCAGCACAGCTTATCAATAGATTGGGACAGCACATACGGCTGTTATTCCTGACTTATCAGGACTCAGGGAGGGTAAATGAGGAGCCAGGTCTGTTACTAGGCCTCCACTGCGTTCCTCATCTATTCCGGTCTGCTTGGCTGGAGTTCAAAGTTAAAAAACACAAATAAATCCATTCTTCAAGTATTAATCTACAGGACAATTGTAATTCCAGGCTTGGATTATATGTTTGAGAAGCGATAGGCAACGGATCTATCAGCTCCCGGATTCAGCCAAAGATAAAAGCAGCCATCATGGTCGGTGTTCGGACCCGCCCCCCGATAACGTAACTTTTTTATGCAATGCCCACTATGCTTAAACTAGATCAGATTGGAGGCAAACATTTTTTAGGTGGCTGCAAAAACATATTAAAGGGACATAAAACAAAAAATTTCTTTCATGATTCACATGGAACATACAATTTTAAAATGTACTTCTATTATCACATTTTCTTTGTTTTCTTGTTATTCTATGTTGAAAAGCAGGAAGTTCAAGCACATGCTCTTCAGCACTATAAGGCAGCAGTTTAGCTACAATGTTATACATTAGTAAGAACACTAGAGGGCAGCACTATTTCCTGTCATGTAGTTCCCCAGACATGTTGCACGCTACCTATCAAGATATCTCTTCAACAAAGAATAACATGAGAACTAAACAAAATTGATAACAGAAGTAAATTGGAAACTTTTTTAAAATTGTGTTCTCTATCTGAATCATGAAAGAAGAATTTTGGGTTTCATGTCCCTTTAACCCCTTAACGACCAAGGATGTACCAGGTACGTCCTGCAAAAACTGTCAGTTAGTGACAATGGACGTACCTGGTAAGTCCTTGGTCTAATTGAGTGCAGGAAGCGATTGCGATCGCTTCCAGCAGCTCTCAGGGTATTTCAGTGATGCCTCGATATTGAGGCATCCTGCAATACCCTTTTTCAAGCATCCGATGCAGAGAGAGTCACTCTGTAGCCCTCTCTGCACCGGTAGCGATGGTGCCAATCGTTGGTGGGTGGGAGCTTAACAGGGAGGTGTGTGGGCAGCCCATTGCTACCCGACATCCGGTTCCTGTAAGTGCAATGTGCAAGCTGGGTGCCGGGAGCATGCGGGAGGGGGGGGCCTGCAAGGGGGCGCGCGTGTGTGTGCGCACAGGCAGCAGCCACTGCCACCAATGATCAATAAATTGCAGCTTTAGAGGGAGGGGAAAAAAAAAATATCAAAGGATCTGGTATATTATATATTTATATTATATATAAAAACTTTGTTTTTTGGGGCAAACACGGTATGGCAGACAGCTGCAAGTACCCAAGATGGTGTCAAATAGGTAACGGGGGGAGGGTTAGAGAGCTGTTTGGGGGGGGGGGGGACAGGGAGGTTGGGGGCTAAGGGGGGGTCCATCACAGCTGCATAAATAATTAAAAAAACAAAACAAAAAAAACAACCTTTATTTTAGTACTGGCAGACTTTCTACCAGTACTTAAGATGGCAGGGACAATTGTGGGGTGGGGGAGGGAAGAGAGCTGTTTGGGAGGGATCAGGGGGTGGGATGTGTCAGGTGGGAGGCTGATCTCTACACTAAAATTAAGCCTACAAGCTACCTACTTAACCTCTTCACTGCTGGGCATAATACAAGTGTGGTGCGCAGCGACATTTAGCGGCCTTCTAATTGCCAAAAAGCAACCACAAAGCCATATATGTCTGCTATTTCTGAACAAAGGGGATCCCAGAGAAGAATTTACAACAATTTGTGCCATAATTGCACAAGCTGTTTGTAAATAAATTCAGTGGGAAACCTAAAATTGTGAAAAATGTAACTTTTTTTATTTGATCGCATTTGGCGGTGAAATGGTGGCATGAAATATACCAAAATGGGCCTAGATCAATACTTTTGGTTGTCTTCTAAAAAAAATATATACATGTCAAGGGATAGGGATTCCTGACAGATATCAGTGTCCCAATGTAACTAGCGCTAATTTTGAAAAAGTGCTACTTGTATTTATGGCCCTATAACTTGCAAAAAAAGCAAAGAACATTTAAACATTGGGTATTTTTAAACTCAGGACAAAATTTAGAAACTATTTAGCATGGGTGTTTTTTGGAGGTTGTAGATGTGTAACAGATTTTGGGGTCAAAGTTAGAAAAAGTGTGTTTTTTTCCATTTTTTCCTTATATTTTATAATTTTTTATAGTAAATTATAAGATATGATGAAAATAAAATAATGGTATCTTTAGAAAGTCCATTTAATGTAGAGAATAACGGTATATAATATGTGTGGGTACAGTAAAGGAGTAAGAGGAAAATTACAGCTAAACACAAACACAGCAGAAATGTAAAAATAGCCCTGGTCCTTAAAGGGCCAGTTAACCCACAAAATAGTGTTATATAATTCTGCACATAGTGCAGAATTATATAACATCAGCTTAGCGCAAACTTTGTACCTTAAAAGATTTCAGTGAAAAAAATGCTACGAAATTTACTTTCACAGTACACCGCTCCTGGCTCTACTGAGTGGGTCTGTTTGTTTCCCCTAAGCGCATCGGGCACGCTGTCTATTCACAGCCAACCCGATCGCGCCATTAAACTCAATGTAACTCGCTCCCACTCTGGTCTGGTAGCAGGAGCGAGTTACTTTGAGTTTAATGGAGCGATCGGGCTGCCTGTGAATAGACAGCATGCTCGATGGCTTAGGGAAAACAAACAGACTCGCTCAGCAGAGCCAGGAGCGGCGTACTGTGAAAGTAAATTTCGTAGCATTTTTTTCACTGAAATCTTTTAAAGGTACAAAGTTTGCGCTAAGCTGATGTTATATAATTCTGCACTATGTGCAGAATTATATAACATTATTTTGTAGATTTACTGGCCCTTTAAGGGTAAGACAATTGAAAAATGGTCTGGTCATTAAGGGGTTAAAGGGACAGTCAAATCCAAAAAAAAAAAAAAAAAGTTTAATAATTCAAATAGGGCATGTCATTTTAAACAACTTTTCAATTTACTTTTATCACCAATTTTGCTTTGTTCTCTTGGTATTCTTAGTTAAAAGCTAAACCTAGGAGGTTCATATGCTAATTTCTTAGACCTTGAAAGCCACCTCTGCATTTGACAGTTTTTCACCACTAGAGGGCATTAGTTAATGTGCTTCATATAGATAACATTGAGCTCATGCACGTGAATTTACAGAGGAGTGAGCACTGATTGGCTAAAATGCAAGCCTGTCAAAAGAACTGAAATAAGGGGGCAGTTTGCAGAGGCTTAGATACAAGGTAATCACAGAGGTAAAAAGTGTATTATTATAACTGTGTTAGTTATGCAAAACTGGGGAATGGGTAAATAAGGGATTATCTATCTTTTAAAACAACAAACATTCTGGTGTTGACTGTCCCTTTAAGGCTACTTATTATGTTAGTAGCAGATCATTTTTTCTAGACTTTGTCTGGGTCTACTTTCTACCTTATCTTTGGGTTACACAGCTCCAGTCGCTATTCCTTACTGGTATCTATTGAAGTTGTCCTGTAATTCCCTTATGCTAAATAAATATTGCTTAATGAATGTGATGCTTCCCTCCGTGGACAAAGTTCAATCAAATATCCACTGCTACATAAACAAACACAAAGATGTATTATTATATTCAGAACAAGGCACACATTACAATACTTGCTGGTTAGAGATGTGCATTCAGCAGTTTTCGTTCACTGTCGAATGTAGCGGTCGCTAGAGACATTTGGTTCTTTTCGGAGCCGGATTTTCAGAGTCGGATTTATTAAATCCATATATATATTTTTTTAATAATACTTTATTACGGTTAGAAGAGATGACATAACAGACAAGTACATCCAAGGACATTAAAAAAAAATCACATGAAAGGACAAATCAATGATACATCATTCAAATTCCAATATAACAATGATCCATTAAAGCAATTGAACAGCTACATAAATTAAACCTCACATTTTATAAGCATATTACGATTGATTATTTCCCGAGTAGATCCACATTTGTGATTAAAAGAGTTCACCTGGTACTTGACATTGGCTTTTTTTGGACCCCTTAGAGTATAAAACATAGACTAATTGGGAATAATAGGGGAAAAGACAAAAAGGGCCACTTATGGACCCAGTTAGATTACAGAGAACTAGAAACATTAGGATATATAACCTCTGGACATGGCACCGCTTATATAATAAAGATAACACCTGAAGGAAAAAGTGCAGGTCAAATATGGGCCGCTCAAAATGACTACATTTAAAGGGACACTGTACTCAAAAAAATTCTTTCGTGATTCACATAGAGCATGCATTTTTAAGCAACTTTCTAATTACTCCTATTATCAAATGTTCTTCATTCTCTTGGTATGTTTATTTGAAAAGCAAGAATGTAAGTTTAGATGCCGGCCCATTTTTGGTGAACAACCTGGGTTGTCCTTGCTGATTGGTCAGCACCAATAAACAAGTGCTGTCCATGGTACTTAAGCAAACATTTGCTAGCTCCTTAGCTGAGATGCCTTCTTTTTCAAATAAAGATAGCAAGAGAACGAATTAAAATTGATAATAGAAGTAAATTAGAAAGTTGCTTAAAATTGAATGCTCTATCTGAATCATGAAAGAAAAAACTTTGGGTTCAGTGTCCCTTTAAGGGAATAATAATAGAAATGGCCAATGCTGGCTTCTTTTGGATCCTATAAATATAATGGTAAATGGATCTAGATAAAAGCTTATATATCAGTAACTACCATTATAAAGTGGCTGTACTATTACAAGCATTAAACATCCATCAGGTGGGCACAACAGATGTCTGACTAAACAGCCAATCGTGTCTTATGATGCAGACTGGAACCTCTGCTGGAAGTATGCCCTTATATCAACATAAACATTTTTGATGTGAAGCTGAACTGCCACTTACATTGTCACAGAAACAGATCAGTGATTAGTTTAATGCCATACCAAATGGGGGTATCCCGTTAATATAGATTTCAGCAAAAGATGAAAACAAAAAAACCCTGAGGCCCCAATGCTGTCTGCAATTAGCATATGGACAATTACACACCCCAACCAGCAAAAAATATAAATAAGAAACCATGCTAGGTTATAGATATGTCAAGCCATCTAATGCAATAGACACTGCACAGTAAGGGCTGTTGAGCCTCATGAGTAGAGGAACGGTGAGCTGGCCCTCAAGCACATATGGGACCTCTCGAACATGAATAAGATAATTCTGGATAATTAACATACAATATGAAAAATAAACACATCAAATTAACTCTGCAATGTAGCATAATTAAACTACATATTTCATAAACAAGGGTATTATATTGTGCACTGCTCATCAGGAATTAAACAATTATTTTACCTGTTACCCAGTATGAACTCATAGGGGTGTTACAGGCAATGGGCTTTTGCAGTTAAGGTGGTTTATCGTGAGTGAACAGTAGATATCCAGTAAAATAGTTAAACAATTTCTATAACCATGAGGTACATATATCTGTAGTCCCTGTATAGAAAACGAATAGCTCTACCCCATAGGGTGACAGGCTGCAACTTAATTTTTGCATGTGTCTAGCTGGAAAAGGGATGGAGCCAGAAACAAATAAATAATAATAAAAAAAAGTATTAAAAAAGTATAATCAGCCCACTCTGGTCTTTAGTCTTGGTAATCTCTTCAGAAACCAAACATAGTCATCCAAAATAACAACTTGTCGGCACAGACTGTAGACCTGATGAAGTCTAAGACACAAAAGGCAGTGCTTGTTATATAACTATAAGCAGTCCCTCTGTTGTGGTACCAACCAGACTTGTCACTTCCAATATGTTGGATTTCCTTGGCCAAAGTAATGATCACCTGTCTATAGGGACCCATATCCACCTCAGAGTCTTATGTAGTGAGGCCCTCTGCTTGTCTCAAGAGTTAAAACCAGGGACTGGGCACACCACTCTCCTGCAGACTCTCACATTTCAGAGCAGTATACTACTGGGCAACGCTAGGCTCTGGGTCATCAAAGAAGTTGTTAGAGAAATCTTTGGTCTGGCTAATAGTATTCCCAGAGGTAAGTGAAAACACCAACCTAATCTTCTAAAAGAGCGCTTCAAGGTAATAATTCTGCACATCTTTGAATAAACATAGCAAATCATCAGTACAGGCCGCCATATTAATAACTGCTGTAGCAAGTCACAAGCAATTATATTAAAGGACCAGTCAACACAGTAGATTTGCATACTCAACAAAAGCAAGATAACAAGACAATGCAATAGCACTTAGTCTGAACTTCAAATGAGTAGAATTTTTCTGACAATTTTACTATTTATGTCTATTTCCACTCCCCCTGTACCATGTGACAGCCATCAGCCGTAAATGAGTAAGAGAAAATTACAGCTAAACACAAACACAGCAAAAATGTAAAAATAGCCTTGGTCCCAAACGGACAGAAAATGGAAAAGTGCTGTGGTCATTAAGGGGTTAATGTCCCTTTAACGACATCAGGGAAAACATCAGGGAAAACAATAATAAAAAGGCCAGGGTCTAAGGTTGCCAATACTGCAGGTGCCACAGGCTGAGAATTAAAGTCTATAAGGATTTGTGTAGATAAATGATTTGATAAGCTTTTATAAATGTCTGTGACCACTTAGTGTATAAAAGATGTTTATGTTGAAAATAATCTGTTAAAGAATTCTTATAAATTTTATAAGAAATAACTTGAATAGAATAAAGGTATAGCTAAGGATCTTTGGCTTTCCCTACATTTACCTTGGCTGATTAGGCTTGTTGTTAATAAGATAACTGTTTAAAGGTTAAAATGTCTGAACACTGATACAGGTATTTTGTGTAGGTATTGTGTATATAGATTATTTATGAGGAAACTGTAAAAAAAAAAAAAAAAAGTTAACAAAAGTCCAATAACTATACAGTTAAGGTGTTCTCTACTTTATCTGAGCTTCCTGATTGAATATTTTTTAGGTACTAATATAGGCATAAACCTCCAACTCATATTACTGCACTCACCCCTATTCTCACACACACCGTTTCCTTGTTTGTTTTATTTCTCCACAGAGGCCCTTTGGGGCCAGTGTTCTAATATAGGCATAAACCTTCAACTCACACTACTGCACTCACACACACCGTTTCTTTGTTTGTTCTAGCACCCCACAGAGGCCCCCTCGGGCCAGTGTGGCCTTGCGCACTGACATAGCCAGATTCTGGTTGCACACTTTTTGGTCCACCTCCCTTTTTTTTTTTTTACACTTGTACCACCTATTTAATTATACACAATTAGCACATATACACACTCTATGGATAAATGTATCACAAATACAAAACCAAATCACCAAACATGCCGCCTAAAAGCAGAGTTAAGAAAAACAGGAATAGAATAGACAACATAGCTAACTTCCCCTCTGCAGCCATGCCTTCAGAGACATCTACACCAGACTCACACAAAATAGTTAAACAAATTACAGAGCTTATGTTACCGCAATTTGAACAGATTAAAACTGATATATCGAATTTAACTATGGAAATTAAACAGTTTACACACAGACTCAATGAAGTAGAACAGCGAGTCTCTCAAGACGGAATAATGTTAGATTTATAGGCCATACCATGAACCCAGATTTTTTTCTTACGCGATTCAGATAGAGCATGCAATTTTAAACAACTTTCTATTTTACTCCTATTATCAAATTTTCTTTGTTCTCTTACTATCTTTTTTTTTTTTTTTTTTTTTTTTTTTTTAAAAAGACATCTAAGCTTTTTTGGTTCAGACTCTGGACAACACTTTTTTATTGGTGGATGAATTTATCCACCAATCAGCAAGGACAACCCAGGTTGTTCACCAAAAATGGTCCGGCATCTAAACTTACATTCTTGCATTTCAAATAAAGATACCAAGAGAATAAAGAAAATTTGAAAATAGGAGTAAATTAGAAAGTTGCTTAAAATGTCATGCTCTGAATCACAAAAGAAAAAAATTGGGTTCAGTGTCCTCCTTCCTCTCGCTCTCTCATCGGAAGAATATGTTTATTAAGTCTTATGTCAATAAAGCATCTTTTTAGGAAAATTAAATGAAGGACCAGTTATGTATGGCTTCATGGAATGTAGGAGGGATTACATCCCCACAAAAACGGAAAAAGATATTAACACAACTTAAAAAAATGTACTCCCGACATAGTCTTTTTACAAGAGACACACTTAAAAGAAGTAGAACTGGCCAAATTAACAACAGGATGGGTGGGGGAGGTAGTTGGGACTCCCTGTGTTAATAGGAAGAAAGGGGTCACATTTCTTTTTAACCAAAAGCTCCAATATAAAATCTTGGACACTGAACTGGACCTAGATGAAAGATTTCTTATCCTCCAACTAGAGGTAGAGGGAATGGTTTTAACACTATGTAATATGTACGTCCCTAACAAACCGGATAACGCATTCTGGGACAGGTTACAAGTAAAGCTCCTCCCATACCATTCGAAAAATTTATTTATAGCGGGCGATTTTAATCGAACATTATACCCTACATTAGACAGGCTGAGACATACAGCAATTAGAAATAGTAAAAAAGAAACTAAAATGTTTAAAACGTTTAATAAAACACTTTGTGTTAAAGACATTTGGTGGATACAGAATCCGGGGGCCCCATCCGATATGCAGCGTCGCCCGCAAAAGCCAGCGACGCCAGTTTTTGCACGGGTTTGGTATCACATATACGGCGTAGCATACAACTTACGCCCGTATATTTCACCCGTCGCCCGCAATTCTTACTCCCATAGGCTAACATGGGACAGCTTCGTAAATCGGTATCCAATATCCAGCGCAAGGCCTTACGTGGCGAAAATGGAGAAATCTTACTCCATTATCACCTTGCCATAAATGGATCAGCCAGTAGAATTGACCTCACATTGTACAGGGAGTGCAGAATTATTAGGCAAATGAGTATTTTGACCACATCATTCTCTTTATGCATGTTGTCTTACTCCAAGCTGTATAGGCTCGAAAGCCTACTACCAATTAAGCATATTAGGTGATGTGCATCTCTGTAATGAGAAGGGGTGTGGTCTAATGACATCAACACCCTATATCAGGTGTGCATAATTATTAGGCAACTTCCTTTCCTTTGGCAAAATGGGTCAAAAGAAGGACTTGACAGGCTCAGAAAAGTAAAAAATAGTGAGATATCTTGCAGAGGGATGCAGCACTCTTAAAATTGCAAAGCTTCTAAAGCGTGATCATCGAACAATCAAGCGTTTCATTCAAAATAGTCAACAGGGTCGCAAGAAGCGTGTGGAAAAACCAAGGCGCAAAATAACTGCCCATGAACTGAGAAAAGTCAAGCGTGCAGCTGCCAAGATGCCACTTGCCACCAGTTTGGCCATATTTCAGAGCTGCAACATCACTGGAGTGCCCAAAAGCACAAGGTGTGCAATACTCAGAGACATGGCCAAGGTAAGAAAGGCTGAAAGACGACCACCACTGAACAAGACACACAAGCTGAAACGTCAAGACTGGGCCAAGAAATATCTCAAGACTGATTTTTCTAAGGTTTTATGGACTGATGAAATGAGAGTGAGTCTTGATGGGCCAGATGGATGGGCCCGTGGCTGGATTGGTAAAGGGCAGAGAGCTCCAGTCCGACTCAGACGCCAGCAAGGTGGAGGTGGAGTACTGGTTTGGGCTGGTATCATCAAAGATGAGCTTGTGGGGCCTTTTCGGGTTGAGGATGGAGTCAAGCTCAACTCCCAGTCCTACTGCCAGTTTCTGGAAGACACCTTCTCCAAGCAGTGGTACAGGAAGAAGTCTGCATCCTTCAAGAAAAACGCGTCCAAGTACTCCACAGCATGGCTGGCAAGAAAGGGTATAAAAGAAGAAAATCTAATGACATGGCCTCCTTGTTCACCTGATCTGAACCCCATTGAGAACCTGTGGTCCATCATCAAATGTGAGATTTACAAGGAGGGAAAACGGTACACCTCTCTGAACAGTGTCTGGGAGGCTGTGGTTGCTGCTGCACGCAATGTTGATGGTGAACTGATCAAAACACTGACAGAATCCATGGATGGCAGGCTTTTGAGTGTCCTTGCAAAGAAAGGTGGCTATATTGGTCACTGATTTGTTTTTGTATGTCAGAAATGTATATTTGTGAATGTTGAGATGTTATATTGGTTTCACTGGTAAAAATAAATAATTGAAATGGGTATATATTTGTTTTTTGTTAAGTTGCCTAATAATTATGCACAGTAATAGTCACCTGCACACACAGATATCCCCCTAAAATAGCTATAACTAAAAACAAACTAAAAACTACTTCCAAAACTATTCAGCTTTGATATTAATGAGTTTTTTGGGTTCACTGAGAACATGGTTGTTGTTCAATAATAAAATTAATCCTCAAAAATACAACTTGCCTAATAATTCTGCGCTCCCTGTATTGGCTGATCCAATCAGCCAATCGTATTGAACTTCAATCCGATTGGCTGATTAAATCAACCAATCAGATTTTTCCTACCTTAATTCCGATTGGCTGATAGAATCCTATCAGCCAATCGGAATTCGAGGGACGCCATCTTGGATGACGTCATTTAAAGGAACCGTCATTCGTCATTAGTCCATCGGCCAGGAAGGATGCTCCGCGCCGGAGGTCTTCAAGATGGAGCCGCTCCTAGTCGGATGGATGAAGATAGAAGATGCCGCTTGGATGAAGATGTCTGCCGGTACGGATGTCCTCTTCTGCCTGGATAGGATGAAGCCTTCTGCCGGTCCGGATGTCCTCTTCTACCCCATCGGATGAAGACTTCTGCCCGGATCGGATGACCACTGGTGCCCGGCTGGGTGAAGACGGCTCAAGGTAGGGTGATCTTCAATGGGGTAGTGTTAGGTTTTATTAAGGGGGGATTGGGTGGGTTTTAGAGTAGGGGTGTGTGGGTGGTGGGTTGTAATGTTGGGGGGGTATTGTCTTTTTTTTTTACAGGTAAAAGAGCTGATTACTTTTAAGGGCTATTTGTAATTTAGTATAGGGCAGGGCATTTTATTATTTTGGGGGGCTTTTTTATTTTATTAGGGGGCTTAGATTAGGTGTAATTAGTTTAAACTTCTTGTAATATTTTTTTTATTTCTGTCATTTAGTGTTTTTTTTGTACTATAGTTTATTTAATTTAATAGTATTTTATTTTAGCTAATTGTAGTTAATTAATTTAATTTATTTATTGATAGTGTAGTGTTAGGTGTAATTGTAACTTAGGTTAGGATTTATTTTACTGGTAATTTTGTAATTATTATTTGTAGTTATTAACTATTTAATATCTATTGTACCTAGTTAAAATAAATACAAAGTTGCCTGTAAAATAAAAAAAGAAATCATCATTTCAGATCATGCCATTATTACTTTAAATATTAAAATCCGGAGTAATCAATCAGGTAACAGGCAATAGGTTTTTCCCCCGAAGTATCTTGTCTCTAATGTGCAGTTTAAAGCATGGCTAAAGCTAAAATGGAAGGAATTTTACCAATATAAATTACAACTCGGAAATACGAACCGAAATTCTGTGGGAAACCTTTAAGATCTAGGCCTATCAAGGCGTAAAATGACTGCCAGAGATACACAACTGGCAAACCAATTGCAAAACGCTTACATTGCTTATATTAATGACCCGGTCAAAAAAAAGTGGGACATTTATCAAGGGAAAAAAAAGGGAAAAAGAGGCATTTATATCACAAAAAATGGCATGAGAAGAACTTAGGACCAGGTTTTTTTCTATAGGTATGGGGTAAGCCGGGACAATTTTTAGATAATATAATAAAAATCAAACAAAAGAAACCTCCGATAGAATCCCTCAAAACCCAGCAGGGCAGAATTACCAATATCAAAGAAATTGAAGAGCATATTCTGCAACATTTCCAGAATTTATACTCAAATAATAAAATAAGCCCACATGCACAAGAGAATTTTTGGAAAAGCATACAGATCCCAAAGATAGAAATAAAGAGTTATTAAAACCTATTTCTCAGCAAGAAGTTATTACTTATGGGGCAGAAAATAAATCAATCCAAAATGGCTGACGCAGCAATAGATGTGGAGAAGGCCTTCGACTCCATTACCTAGGATCATCTGTTCTCAGTGCTCTCTAGGTTTGGAGTCGAAGGTCCTTTTCAAACTTTATCCATAGAATTTATAAGCAACCTAATGCTGCTATTATTATTAATGATAGGCCTTCAGTTAGTTTTCAACTGCATAGAGGATCAAGACAGGGCTGTCCTTTATCCCCCTATTTGTCATGGCGCTGGAACCATTAGCTATTTGTTTAAGTAAAGAGCTTGAAGGAATTAAAGTTGGTACAAGACAGGTTACGACCCTATTATATGCAGATGATTTATTAGTACTAATGTCTAATACAAGGGAAAATATTGCTAGACTAATACAAATATTGCAGGAATTTAGTGCCTTCTCGGGGTGTAAAGTCAACACAGCGAAAACAGAAATGTTCTGACTAAGGAAACAAAATAATGCCCATTTATGCTCCCAGTTTAAAGAAGCTAAATAGGCATTCACGTATTTGGGCATCAAACTATCCAAAGATAGTAATGATTGCTATAGGCTTAATTACTCCCCAAGCGTTGCTAAAATAACTAATGATCTTAAAAATTGGGCTAAATTTAAACTAACTTTAACAGGTAAAGTAAATCTGATAAAGATGATAATATTCCCCAAACTTTTTTACTTAATGCAGAATATAACAATTATGATAAAACGTCAAGATTTAACTGTATTTAAACAGGGATGTCTCCAATTTTTGTGGGGGGATAATAAGATCTATTGCTTTCAAAACATTATCATTATATAGGACCGAGGGTGGTCTGGCTTTACCAGACATAGAAGTATATAACTTAATATATATTTCAAAGATAGCATTAGACTGGCTAACCGGAGTTGACTATTATGCAGTACAAGCGTTGGAAGAAAACCTGGTCCAGCCATATTCTCTTACGGCTCTTATTCATAGTGCCCCCAGAAAATGCCAACCTAAAATTAGGCAAATACCGGTCATCTACAATGTGATTGTTGCCTGGCAAAAAATATTGAAAATGTTAAACGTTAATTTTAGTTTTTCCAAATATCTGACTATTTTGGGTAACCCTAATTTTATTCCGGCATTAAATTCTAAAATCTTCAGATAATGGGCGACAAAAGGGTTAAGGTATATATGGCAACTCAGAGAGCAAAATATAGGGAGAAGTCATTTTCAGACCTGAAACAAGAATTTGGGCTGATAGATAATTTTATGTATTTCTACAGGTTTGGCATTATATTCAGACACTTGTTTTTGACGGTCCTGAAGAGGACACATGGGGCATCTTGAAACCAGTATTAAATCTCTTTAGAGTAGGCAAATACTCTCTCTCATTTTATAAAACAATTTTGTGCTTTCTTGGTCAACAAAAAGTGCATAAGATTGCTCAGGCCTGGCAAGTCACAACAGAGACTGTGCAGAAAAGCTTTAACTTAGTAGACTCTGCAATTCTCTCATCTTCATGGAGAGAATCGCATTCCAAACTGATAAATAGAATTTATATTACCCCTAAAATTAAAGCTCGCTGGAATGATGTGGGTTCACATTGTCATAAATGTAAAGCAGTAGAGGCAGATATACGTCACTGTTTCTGGAGCTGCCCTAAAATTAAGAAATTCTGGTTTAAAATAAATTATTGGGTAAACAAAGTAAATTGTAATCAACTTAAAATAATAGAGAACTGTGGGGGTTTTTTAATAGACAGTCAAAAAGAAACTCATTTTCGAAATATTCGTCAAGTTAATGCCATAATTATGGTAGGTAGACTATTGATTTTGAAATACTGGAAATCAAATAAGACACAAGGCAAGTACTTTTGTAAAATTATGTTTCATATACCTTTTTGCTTTCTTATGCAATTGCTACTGTAATTCTGTGTCTTATGGGCTTAACTGGTTCCTTCTTTTGTAAAAATGCTCAGTATATTCATAATCATGTTTGCTACCTCGTGTCTCTATAACAAACTACATTATTCAATTACTCCTTCTCCCTCTCCACCTGCACTGTTCATTAGTCCATCTCTCTTAAACTCACCTTATTTTTGTACTCATGAACTTTACCTATTCCTAAACACTCTCTCTCCCCCTGCAGCTCGTCTCAAAAGCAGTCTCACTACTGCAAATCCGTATCTCATCTCATGTCACTCTCCCTCTTGCTTTTACTTACTGCTGGTGACATCTCCCCTAATCCTGGTCCCCAACCATGTGTACCGTCCCATAGACTCAGAAAACAAAACTCTGCAAACCTTACTCACATTCTTCTTGCATCAAAAGCCACTACCCCTTTCACTTGCGCACTCTGGAACTCTCACTCTGTTTGCAACAAGCTCACTTCTATACCATGACCTCTACATCTCCCGCTCACTCAACCTTCTGGCCCTAACAGAAACCTGGCTCTCTCCCCTAGACACAGCATCCACTGCTGCTCTGTCACATGGGGGTCTCCACTACAGCCACACTCCTAGGTCTGGTAATAGACAAGGAGGTGGTGTAGGTATTTTACTTTCCTCTTGTTCCTCTCGCACCTTTCAACAAATACATCCCATCTCTTCCCTCACATTTCCCTCATTCAAAACTCACATGATTCGCTTATTCTCCCCTCTTTCTGTACGTGTTGCAGTCATATACCGACCCCCTGGCTCCTCAACTCAATTTCTAGATCACTTGGCTGCCTGGCTACCTTATTTCCTTTCCTCAGACACCCCTGCCCTCATTCTTGACGACTTCAACATCCCTCTTGACAATCCCACTGCCTCATCTGCAAAACAACTTCTGCAACTCACTTCCTCTTTGTCACAATGGACTGATTCTCCCACTCACAAAAACGGTCACTCTCTTTACCTGATCTTTAGATATCGATGCACTCTCTCAAACTTCAAACTCCCCCTTTCCTCTTTCTGACCATCATCTCCTTACTTGCAACATATCATCCCTCCCTACAACTCTCCCTCCTTCTACTCCTCACACCAAACTTCACAGAAGCATTATGTCATTAGATCAGCAACAGCTTGCTAATTCCCTCAAACCTCTCCTCTCATCCTTCTCCTTCTTTTCCTGCCCTGAACAATCTGCCACTATAATTCCACCCTTATGTCCGTCCTTGACAATCTCACACCTCTTACCATAGCTCGGAAATCACACACTCATTTTCAACCCTGGCATACTCCTTTGACACGGTACCTACGCAGATGTTCCCGTACTGCTGAGTTCAGCTGATTTTCTTCATTACAAATTCATCTTGAACTCCTACTATTCTGCCCTTAATCTCCATAAGCAACACAACTTATCTACTCTTATCTCTAATCTTTCTTCAAACCCAAAACGTCTGTTCTCCACTTTCAATACTCTTCTCCGCCCTCCCCCACCTCCTACTACAACTTCTCTGTCAGCTCAAGACTTTGCCAGCCATTTCAATAACAAAATCAACTCCATCAGAAATGAAATCAGTTCTCAACATAATTCCATTCTCTCCCCCCCTCAAATGCTCTCACTCAACCACAACCCACATAACCTTAAACTTAGCTCATTCTCCCCTGTTACTGAGGAAGAAGCTTCAGCATTTATACTGCGCTCTCACCTCACTACCTGTACCCTTGACCCTATCCCCTCACAGCTACTCCCCTCCCTCTCTGCTACCCTTACCCCTATACTAACACACATTTTCAACCTCTCCCTCAGCACCGGTATATTTCCCTCATCGCTGAAACATGCACTGGTCACACCTATCCTCAAAAAACCTTCCCTTGATCCTACCTCCCCGTCCAACTACCGCCATATTTCCCTCCTCCCTCTTGCCTCAAAGCTTCTAGAAAAACTAGTATATGCACGCCTATCCCATTTCCTTACGTTAAACTCCCTTCTTGACCCACTGCAATCTGGATTTTGTCCCCATCACTCCACAGAGACAGCTATTGTTAAGGTTACCAATGAGCTACTTACAGCAAAATCAAAAGGCCACTTCTCTCTGCTTATCCTCCTTGATCTGTCCGCAGCCTTTGACACTGTTGACCACCCTCTTTTGCTCCAAACCCTCCTTCGGCATCTGTGACACAGCCCTTTTGTGGCTCTCTTCCTACCTGTGAAACCGTACCTTTTAGTGTAGCCTTCTCTGGAGCCTCCTCTGCCCCGTCACCACTTTCTGTCGGAGTACCGCAAGGCCCTGTCCCCTTCTCTTCTCAATCTACACGTCATCACTAGGTTCCCTAATAAAGTCCCATAGTTTCCAATATCATTTGTATGCCGACGACACCCATATCTACTTCTCTGCACCAGACCTATCTCCTTCCTTGCTAACCCGTGTCACTAACTGTCTTTCTCATATCTCTTCCTAGATGTCCTCTCACTACCTCAAGCTAAATCTCTCCAAAACTAAGCTCCTAATTTCCCCCCCCCCCTTCTTCCAAAATCTCCACCCCCAGTCTCTCTATAACTGTCGACAACTCCATCATTACTCCTACCCCGCATGCCTGATGTCTCGGGGTCACATTTGACTCAGATCTTTCTTTCACTCCTCACATTCAGCCCTTGGCTGAAGCCTGCCGCTTCCACCTTAAAAACATCTCTAAAATTAGATACTTCCTTACACAAGACACAACTAAGATTTTTATCCACTCTCTCATTCTTTCCCGCCTCGATTACTGCAACTCTGTCCTCTCTGGTCTCCCCACCTTCCGCCTAGCTCCTTTACAATCCATAATGAATGCCTCTGCCAGACTCATCTTCCTTACATGTCGCTCTTCATCTGATGCACCTCTCTGCTAATCCCTTCACTGGCTTCCTCTTGCCTCTAGGATCAAACACAAAATTCTCACTCTGACATACAAAGCCCTCAACTGCTCTGCTCCCCCTATATCTCAGACCTTGTCTCCAGATACTCTCCCTCGTGTCCCCTTCGCTCTGCTCATGACCTCCTACCCTCCTCCTCTCTGGTTACCTCATCGCACTCCCGTTTGCAGGACTTCTCCAGACTGGCTCCCATCTTGTGGAACTTTCTGCCTCGCTCCACAAGACTCTCCCCTAGTTTTGAAAGCTTCAAGCGATCCCTAAAGACTCTACTGTTCAGGGATGCATAGAACCTATGCTAACCTTACTTTATACCAATTCCACTCCTCCATTGCTATCCCCTAAACCCCCTTAGCATGTAAGCCTTAGAGTTCAGCTGTTTGTAGATCACCTTCTCAAGAGCTGACTACAACAGTGCAACTCTTGGCAGGGCCCTCTACCCATCTGATCCCTATAATTGTTTTGTTGTACTCCCCCTTTGTTTATAGAGCTGCGGAATCTGTTGGCGCTCTACAAATAACCGATAATAATAATAAAGCCCCTAATCTGACAGAATTTTCACAAAAACTTAAAAAACAGATAATTATGGAACAAATGGACACCTCCATCAATTCAGAAACCCAAATCAAGCGGTTCTTTTACAAATGGAAGAGCATTATTCTAAGCTATTCCATAAAGATACAAAAACAATTTATTGCACCCTTTAGGGGTACCATGTACCTCGAATTAGCCATAGCTGATACAGAATTCCCGGACATATAGATGAGACGAGGGGCAGTGGCGGGAGGGGGGGGGGGGGTGAGGAGGAGGGAGAAATCAATATTTTCCCCTTTTTTTTTGTTTTTGTCCAGCGGTCATTTCTTCATGTTTATATTTATACGATTAAAAGAACCAATTCATATACATAGGGTATATATACATTTTGTTGTAAAGGTAACTTGAAAGCACTATGAATAAGTAAAATTTATGTTTTAGGATTCTGTGAGAATTGGAGCTTTCCATATGTAAAACATTGTACTGAAATTAACAATGTAAGATTAACCATTTCTGTGATGTCATATATTATTAAATGAGATCATATGTTTTTGTTGACTTGTATTGTGAATTGGTAAATAAAAATATATTTAAGAAAAAAAAAAAGACGGTGCACATTTTGCTAATGGAAGTAAATTGAAAAGTTGTTTAAAATTGCATGCTCTATCTAAATAATAAAAGTTTAATTTTGACTTGAGTGTCCCTTTAACAAAGGGATTTGTCTACTTCTATATCTTGACTAGTATCTGTAATAAAGCTCTGTATGCCATCTATGCAGTTCACTTTGGCTCTTACCCGGAGAACCGGGGGCTGCCACTGCAAAGCTCACTGTTCCAGTCCTTAAGGGCATGATTTTCTCTTAAAAATTAGATCAATCTGTTCAGGAAAGTCAGCTGTATTAGTTATTCTAGTACATAAGGAAAGATGGGTACTCCAGCAAGCGATATGCAGCAGATATAGCTACTCGCCTTTGCAGTCTATTGAAGGAAAAGCCAACATAGTCGCCACCCAGAAGCTTCTCCCTCTCCCACTACGAAATCCATATCTTAATGTGTTGCACTTTAACAAAAATAAATCCGGCTCCGAAAAGAGCCGAATGCCACGAGTGGCTGGCTTCTTCCGCATTCAGGAGTAAATTAAACTCTATTGCTGGTAAATATTTACATGTTCTTGACTGGAAAGATGACTGCTCTGCAGCTAATCACTGTAACAGAACAGTTTCATAGCTGCTTTGGTTACCTTAGTTACCCCGCACAGACAGGGGAGGAGCATAGCGCTACATACAATCATCATGTGATCATTACTCCCCCCCATCACTAAAATGGAAATTAAACTCTCTTACTTGTGAGAAGGGCCTCTACCACACATGAACATCAATTGTTTTACACTTAACTTTCTTATATTCAGCCACATTCCCTACCTGGCATCATATTCTATTCCTGCTTTACCTTTCAACTAATAATAGCTATTAATTCCCTCATTATCTTACCTCTCTGTATGTTGCTGTTAGTTACGGTTCCCTGGCTCACCCACACGTTGCTACCTGGCAACCCTACTTTCTCTCCTCTGAAACCACTACACTCACTGGTGATTTCTATGCTGACAATTCCACTGCACTTCTAGTATCAATGTTTTTCCAGGGAACTTCTCTTTTGGGTTACTCAGGATTACAAGTAGAAATAGTCTTTAGATCTAGCTGTAGCTGTAAGTAGGTAATTTCCTATCTTAGTAACTGCAGTCTGTGAGAAGATATGGGAGATGAAAGCCAGATTGCATGTTGTCAAGAATTTAGATTATTTAACATCATACTCTGCCATTGGTAGGTAATTGCCATAAAAATAACCATGACTTACCTAATAGATTGGTTTATTAGGTGAATACTGGCTCAAAAGGAGTCAGAATTTTGATTAATTTAAAATGATCTAATATATTATTCTTAGATATGTTATTCCTATTCACTAAAAAATAAATGTATCCTTTACCTTGCAATTAGTATTTTTTTTAAATGAAAGCAATTCTAAATTGAGTGTTTGAAATATTTGGTTATTTCTGCATTTTTTCCAAAAAGTGTCACACATGATTTTTGAAGGTAACTCACAGACAAAGCACTGCTATTATTGTGTAAATGCAAAAAAAAGAATAAAAATGGCTTCTTCACCCGGGTGTGAATTGGCTCAGCAATGGCTTGCTACTACCAGGTATTATAAATTGTTTCAAAATCACTTAGACTTTTGTCAAATTTAAAAGGGGATTCTAGTGCAAAAAATATATGCTCTAATTTGTTAGAACATGTCAGTTTAGTACTAGCAACCCTGCAGTGCTATGTGTTTAACCCAAGCAAATAAGTTAAACACATAAAGTACTGACTGGGAGCCACAGAGAACTGCTGGTCCCAAGTAGATACAACCAGTAAGACACCAGGTTCATAGAGATATCTCCTAACCTTTAGGATAGCTGTGCCCCAAAATATTAGGCAATTCTGCCATAAGCCTCATCTTAGTGGTGCATCTTTATAAACAAATGCTAATGTGCTGTTACAGGACTGCAAAACATTTTGCCAATAATGGAAGGTAATTCTGGCAAACAAAGTATGGTTGAGAGGTGACAATTACTTAGGGTAACAGGAGAATACTGTGACATACGGTTAGCAGGGGCCAAACCTGTATATGAATTTAATTGGAATTTGTGTAGTAAGATGCATATCTAGGTATTATGTAAAAGGGCCAGTCTGGATTGTATAGAGACTGATAATGGTTGCAGTAGGTAAGATGGAAAGGGCATGAGCAGGGTAAAAAGGGGGTAAGACTGAATTAAGTAGCAGGGGGTAGGTCTCAATAAAATATCAATAGAAACTCTGTGCAGCAAGGATAGGAGCCTGTAAACAACAGAGCAGGACGGGTAGCACTAGCAGGTGGGCAGGGCTGGATTAGATACTAAGGAACTGGGCAGGGGCGTAGGGGAAGAAGAGCTGTGTAACACAGAAAGTAAAAGGTAACGGGGCAAGTGTAGGAAGAGTAACTGGGGCAGGTCTGACTGAGTGAGGGGATGTGGGAAACAAGTGGGAATAAGATGGTAAAAGACAGCCGGGTATGAAGGAGCAAGCCTGGGTAAGATCAGTATTGCTCTATCACAGCAGGTAGGGGACACCCAGTTGTAAAACCTGTGGCTGCGTCACCAGCCCTCGCAGTGTGTAACCTGGAGGAAATTCCCACGGTCACCGCTCAGCAGTAGCCGCCTTCCCTCCCAGTACACATGGGTCTGCAGCACACGTACACTCCCCTCCTCCTGGACCTGTCCCCCTGATCAGGAGGAGGAGCTGCTGCTCGTCTGTTCGGCTTTCTTCACTTCCTCGGTTAACTTATCTAGGCGATCGTTTGGATTTGTATTTCAAGATCTGTTATTTTCTTCCATTCCTCCCACTCCCTCGATCTCACCCTCCACTCATGGCTGGACACGAGTGGGACTGGTTCCAGCGAGAGGAACTCATAGGACAGATCAGTGACATCAGGGTCCAGAACCTGCAAGGTAAAAGTCTTACCCATTTGCATGGGCTTTGGGATGGCAATGTGAATACCATATTATTATTATTATTTATTTACTTTTTAGATAGTTGTTTCTAATTTATTCAGTAACAGCCTCATGTAATGACCCTTCACTCTAGTGAAATAACACCAGCACCTATTAAGTTTAGAAATGTTAACCTATTACCTCCTCCTGTTCACTCAGCTGTTCATCTTTTGTCCATTTGATGTAAATAATTACTAGTTGCAACCCTTTCTAGCAGCTATGGGTTAATCCCTCTTCCACAAAAGGTTCAATAACGCTCCAAATATTTATACATTGCTATGATTTCTCAAAGTTAAAATATATACATGAGATTTCCAATGATACCACATTGCATAGAATGTATGTTGTTCTAATGCTCTTTCTTTCATTCCAAGTACTGCCAATGAGAAATCCAGTTCTTTTTTTGTTATGGCAGTGAAACACTCTAGACATGAATTATAAATAATGAATACATAACAGTGTTCTATACTAATGTTTGATTTGTGGCACAGATTAATATGTTCATATGATGCTACTACAAATTTACAAACTTCTAAAAAAATGTTCATGAATGAAGTAATAAAAAGGATAGTTCAAAATAATGTTTAAGTCCTCTTGTAAACATAACAACTTTTTCTGTTTGATGCCTTTAAACATCCCTTTCTTGCCTACGCATTATCCCACACTAACAAGTGTTTTCACAAGCCTGCATCACCTGACTCGCTAAAGATGTACTAACAGACATCAATGGGTTTAAAGATACTGCCCCCGCCTTGTTAATTGCTGTTTGGCCTGATATTATATGGCTTGCTTGTATGTAACTGGAATGTGTAATTAAAAATATTATGAGAACCAAGTACCCAGTGTTTGGGAATTATTCATAGGCCCAGTGTGGTTACTACTGTAAGGGGTGTTACTTTATCTTATAGATGGGATTTTGGGAGGATATACCTGTAAATCAGTAAAACAAAATAAACACAAAAAATTATATATATATATATACACACTTCAGCAAAAATGATGCACTCTCAGGAATTTAGGACAAACAGTGTCAACATTTATTTGACTTTTCGAGGGTTCATTTCACTTTGGATTACATAAACTGTCTGAATCACAAGAGAACATTTTGGGGTTTCATATCCCTTTAAGTTAGGCTGTGTGTGTGCATTGCCAACAAAACGTATCTAAATGTTAGAGTTTACATTCGAAATCTAGACATTAAAATGCATGAGAATAACAAAAGTACATTTTTACACCCAAAAATATATTGTTTTATTAAATTATCTGATTGGGAAATTGGGCATTAACCTTTTGCCATTTATTTGTGTGTGTGTATAAAATACTTAAAGGGACATGAAACCCAAAATATTTCTTTCATGATTCAGATAGAGAATACAATTTTAAATAACATTCCAATTTACTTCTATTATCTAATTTGCTTCATTCTTTAGATATCCCTTGTTGAAGAAATAGCAATGCACATGGGTGAGCCAATAACAAGAGGCATATATGTACAGCCACCAATCAGCAGATACTGAGCATATCTAGATATGCTTTTCAACCAAGTATATCACGAGAATGAAGCAAACTTGATAACAGAAGTATATTAGAAAACTGTTTAAAATAGCATGCCCTTTCTAAAGCATCAAAGAAAGTTTTTGGCTAGAATGTCCCTTTAAGTAATGAGTTGCAAGGGTTAAATAAGAGCATGGGATCACCAGTTTGTGCTGTTATTTTATTTCCTTTAGAGTTGTTTGATAGTTAAAGTGTTCTAAGGTCAGTGTTTCTCAAGCGCGGCCCTCAAGTAACCCCAACATGCCAGGTTTTCATTATAGCTGAATCAATGCACAGGTGAAGAAATCAGCTAACTGATAGGTGAGAGCAGGTTAGTAACCATGGTTACTGATCAGCTGATTACTTCATCTGTGCACCGGTTCAGCTATAATAAAAACCTGGCCTGTTGAGGGTACTTGAGGACCGCGGTTGAGAAACACTATTCTAAGGTATGTATACCATCTCTAAGAAAAGTTGTACTTTATATTGATTAATGTTTAAAAGGACACTGAACCTAATTTTTTTTTATGATTAAGATAGAGCATGCAATTTTAAGCAACTTTCTAATTTACTCCTATTATCAAATTTTCTTCATTCTTTTGGTATCTTTATTTGAAAAGCAAGAATGTAGGTTTAGATGCCGGACCATTTTTGGTGAACAACCTGGGTTGTTCTTGCTGATTGGTGGATCAATTCACCCACCAATACATAAGTGCTGTCCGGGGTACTGAAATAAACATTGGCTGGCTTCCTTAGCTTAGATGCCTTCTTTTTTAAATAAATATAGCAAGATAATGAAGAAAATTTGATAATAGGAGTAAATTAGAAAGTTGCTTAAAATTGCATGCTTTATCTGAATCACAAAAGAAAAAGAAATTGGGTTCAGTGTCACTTTAAGCAGTAATACTGCCATGTAGTGGTCACAATATCCTGAATGAGAAGTTTTAAAGGGGCGTGGGAGTAGTGCATTAACATTAATGTAGTTCTTCCAGTCCATTGCAATCTCCCCTTACAAAATTAGAGTAGAGGGGCATATCAGCCCTGAATAAAGACACACAATGCTGCATGCAATATATCTTGTTCCTCTGTTCTGCAATCACCGGAATGGTACACTGTCAGAAAAAAGGGTACGGTTGGGGTCTGTTTGTGAACATTTAGGGTACAACTGCTGTGGTTGTACCCTCAATGGATCAAAATTACACCTTAATGAACTAATATGTACCAACTGTCAAAGGATCCATGTCTGCTCTGTACCATTTAATCCCCCCAAAAAGGTACAATCACTTGTGTGACTAAAAGGTTGAGGAGGATGGGTGGTTCAAGGCTGCCAAACCCTGCAAGTCCATATCATTTGTACACCTCAATTATTCATATTCACATAACTGTCAGTCACCCAAAATGAATGCAATATACATGTTGTACAGCAAAATAATCATGTTCAATCGTTGTTGGTAATATGCAAGAAGCAAAAAAAAAAAAAATTTAATATTACTGTGTTGCTGGTTCTAAATAGCAAACAAGCACTTAACATTTTAATGTTTATATTTAGAACATCAAGATGTTAACTCTTAAACATAAAGCAAATGTATTAACTAAGATTACAAAAAAAATCCGTTTTAAACTCTATAAAATAAACGAGCTGTTTAAGAACCAGTTTTTTAAAAAATAAAATAAAATTGTAACCGTTCCCCAGTCACATACATGGACATTGTGTAACACGCGATAGCGCCATCTGTTGGTTGTAAGTTTCTTGACATGTGTAACACAGCTCCATCTATTGGTAGCAGGTTCATCACCAAAATGTGTACTGGGGAAATAGACTCATTTGCATATATTTTGCATAGAGTGACAATTCAATGTATCCCTCCCCCAAATCCCCCTTCTTTTCGTTAGTTATATTTTATTATTATGTTGTTATTTATATATTTATCTTTTATGTGGCATGTCACCCTAAATTAAATGGGGTGTTTTTAGAGTCTAGTACACAGTGATATAAAACACATTGAGTCACTACGGATTTCCCCAGGAGATAGACAATTTATCAATACACAAACCCCCTTTACCTCCGCAGATTACTTTACATACCTAGGGGTAGTCATAAAACCCACCATTTCAGAAACGATTACAACAAACTATCAAAAATTAAAACACCAGATAGATGTGGAACTCAACTCCTGGCATCGAACCAACCACTTGTCCTGGTTTGGACAAGTTAATGCGATAAAGATGACCACGCTGCCCAAAATTCTATATCTCATGCAGACATTAACCCTTGTCCCATCAATCTCATACATAACTAGCCTTAAAAAAAAAACTAAACAAATTTATATGGTCCTTTTCAAAACCGAGAATCTCAGGTCATACGTTATATCTGCCCAAAGAACAGGGAGGAATGGGAGTCCCGAATATTCTAAATTTTACACGGCAATGCACCTTTCACGCATAGTTTCCTGGAACCAAACACTCAGTCCTAAAAATTGGGTTGCTATAGATAACCAAAGCCTTGTGGAACACCTCGATGCGCGACTTATGATGGACCCCAAACAAACTTCGCCCACACATAGAAGCTTCTAACCCACTTATAGAAGAAACACTACGAGTCTGGGATAAAAGTCGCTACAACAGATAAAATCTCTACACACTACTTGCCACTTACATCTATATTAAATAACAACATATTCCCCGGACTGAACCTCAGTAAACCAACCTGCACACAAAACATACCTACCCTTGTACCTATATACTCCCTCTTAAGAGATGGACACATTAAAACATTTTCAGAAATCAAAGAGGAAATAGGAGCTTCACTTCATACCTGGTTTTCTTACTTTCAAATTAGACACTTTTTATCCAATTACCCACACAAAAAACAATTTGGCAGACCCTGCACTCCATTTGAGATGCTGTGCCTATTGCCTACCACTCCTAAACATCTAATATCGTCAATATATAAATTACTATTACAAGTAGAGTCTCAAAAACTATCCTCCTTCAGATCACACTGGGAAAGAGAATTAAACACACAGATTAATGACTCCTCCTGGACACAGTGCTTTAAATCAATCAAAAAATCATCAGTTCAAGCCAACATTGTTGAGACTAACTATAAACTGCTAGCCAAACTATAAACTGCTATTCATTAGTCACTTAATCAAACGATAACACTAGATCCACAGACAATTCTACTTGACAAACTCCTACACCTTCACTGCCAATACAAGACAGGCCTACTACAAATAATGATAAACAGTGCCAAGAGGCTGATTCCACGCATGTGGAAGAAACCACAAGTTTCCACCACCCAACAATGGATACATGAAATTAAACATGTGCTGATTCTGGAAGAAATGTACTATAGCTACTACAGCAAGTCAGACCACTTCCTTAACATTCTCTTTCTGTGGAGTCAGAGCTTGACATTATAGCTTACAAAGTAAGAGCTGAAATGATCAAGATTAAAATATAAAGTCTTTGCCCTTCAATATACCCACACCCCTTCTTCCCTCTATATCTCCCACCCCCTCTCTCTTCTCCTATCTTAGTGTTATGTGTTGTACAAGACTTGCGAACAAATATATCTCTATCATCAGATATTATTTAAAAGACTATACAAATGGATTCCCATTTATGCTGGATACCTAAAAGGTTTAAATATGAGTAACTTTGTTATTTTTTCTGTTTTATCTGTATAAACTGTCTGAATCCTTGTATTTCGATATACGTCAAAATGATTGAATTAAAAAACAAACACATTGAGTAGCTCTTTTTGGAACTGGTTGTTTAGCCTGGTTCTTTCAGGTGGTTCTGTATCAGTCTTTGGATTTGCTATATGGCTACAGTATACAAACTTTTTTAAAACTGCAGTGTGGCTATTGTAATACTGTTTGAAAAAGTACACATTAAATGAATGCATATTTGAATGTTATATAATACATTTAATGGAACATCATTTGTTATATGCTGTGTTGAGTACAATTTTGGTATCATGAGGTACAAAGGGCTTGTAACTGGGGCAGTACCCTTAAAAGGACAGATTTGCACCATTTTTAAAGGGTACAATATGGTACCATAGGACTGAAGTCCAATCTTGTCACCAAAGGTACATATTTGCCTTTGAAAGGTACAATCTACAAGGGTACCAATTTGTACCCATGTTAAAGGGTACAGCAGGGTGTACCTTTGAGGGTACTGCCCCAGTGACAAGCTGTTGTACCTCCTAAAGGTACAATTTTTGCACATTTTTTTCAGACAGTGTAGTTATGCATTATTTCATCTAATACCAATAATCTTCAAAATTGTTTGGCTATTCTCCTACACCTAGTAATTTTTTTGTAAATACATGTTTATCATTGGAAATGTTCAATAAATGCAGTTTCTTAAAGATTGGAGTGAAATTAGTATTTGCTGAGATAATTTGGTGATTCTCTCTCCATAGTGCAAAATCCCCTTACAGATGAGATATATACAGTGTATATAATATACACACACATAGGTAGAATAGCAAAGACTTACTGATGAAAGTCTGAGGATTGCTCAGCACACTTCCCCTTTTTTGCAGTGCTAATAGCTTAGCTGGGACACTTATTGTAAATTTTGATGTATTGGATATATTTATAACATTGGCAACTGCAGATCACTGGTGCATCGGGCATATTGTTGATTTATGTTAGAAACACTGACGAGACTCATTTTTTGCTTGCACTACATGGGCCAAAAGTGGTGTTTTATATAACATTAAAACTATACAGTGTTCTTCCTACCTAGGAAGTTGCTGCCGTCTCACAGGACTTTGCCAGGAGATCTAGCCAGTGCCAGCAGTTTAAAATGTTTATTTAAATAGCCGATAGGCCTAAATAGCCATAGTTTACACATGACTTTAAATTACCTGTTACTGTCCTTATAATGTAACCTTAAAATCCATGTAGTCTATACAAAGTGATATGTAGGAGCTATGGCAAATAAACCAATGAGAAAAGTCAGTGTGGTTATACAGGACACAGTAAAGTTAGAATTCAAGAAAACTTGCTGCAGGTTGTAATAGAACTCAGATCCTGGCACTGTAACCCCTCTCTCAGCCCTTTAACCACATTAGATCTCTCTCTGTCTGTCTCACACCCACATTCAAGCTCAGATCTCTGACCCTGCAACCTTACTGTCCACTTCATAAATGTATTGCTATTTAGACCCCTTGGCCTTGAGCCCCTCTGTCAGCCTCAAAACCACATGAAATATGAAACCCATGTCCCTGCAGCCCATCTGTCAGTCTAATACTCACATTAGACCTTAGATTCTCTGACTCTTCTTGTGCCATTGTAAATAATTATTTTAGGTTGTGTACCCCTGCTTTAGGTGCATTTAAAAGGACATAAAACTGTGTGTTCTAGCGTTTTATAAGAAACTGCAGCAAGCGATAAATCTTTAAAATAAAGAACCACATTTATTATGCAGTAATCATGAATGTTTTTTTTTTTCTCAGTCGTCGTGTGCAGACTCCATTACTTCCGGTCACAGCCCCTCAAGGGGTTTGCTGTCACTACTGAGTAGTAAAGGGTGTGTGCCTGCACGCACTCCATCTTTACTTTTTCTTTTTCTATGCACTTGAGATGATGTGCACGTGCATAACAACAACACTGCCCACATAGTGACAAGCGGCCTTGCAGTTGCGCTTTAGAGAACTTCTCTGTGAAAACCACCTGACTGGATTCACAGAGAGAACCTAATTTTTAACATGGCAACACCTTACACTTTCTGCAGTGTCCCCTACTTTAGTTAATTATTGAATACCAAAAAGGAAAGAGGGTGCCCAACAGTGTAGACTCGCACGACAGCAGACTCTTCAAAGCAACAAATATATAACATAGAAAAGCAAAGTGCTGTTGTGGCATGCTGGGCCTTTATAAGCTGTACCCCTAACTTACACTCTGGAGTGAATCTTTTACTTCTGGCTATGATGCTGTATGACACCAATTTACTTTATGGTTAAGGTGGCCTATACTCTATCTCTCAGGATTGGTGTTTAGGTAGGATACATTTTCATATTGACGGACCAAATCACCAGCCCTCAAAAAAACCTCCAATCAAAGCCCCAAAACAAAACATGTCTAATAAAAAGCTTAAATAGTATAAAAACTCACTGATTATGGGGTAGATTAGTTTTCCAAGGGATATAATGTTTGCTCTTGAAGTCTAAATAGATATTTGTATCTACTTAAAAAAAAAAAAAGTTTTAGTAGCTATATTGCCTTCAAAGTAACAGTAAATAACTACATCTAAAAAAAAAATCAATATTGTTTTGTTCAATTCTTGAAAGGAAAGAAACTTCAATGTCATTGTTCCACAAAAAGTCTGGCATAGCTTTCTTTGCCTTCCCAAATAAAGATAAGGTTGTCTATAAATCAGCCATAGAACACCAGGTTAGCCCAGAATTTGATGAACAGATGTATCTCTCAAACAAAAACAACAATAGTAACACATTTTTGAAAACTCGGGGCAAACCTGGTGCCCATGGCCGTGCCCTTGGTTTGCAAAAAGTATTGTTCCTAGAAAATATTATTATTTTTTTTTTTTCTTATGTTGTAAGACAAAAAGGATTTAATCCAATAAGAAACATTTCTCTGTCTGTGGCGAATATACACTCACTGGCCACTTTATTAGGTACAGCTTGCTAGTATCGGGTTGGACTCCCTTTTGCCTTCAGAATGGCCTTAATTCTTTGTGGCATAGATTCAACAAATGTTGGAAACATTCCTCAGACATTTTGGTCCATATTGACATGATGGCATTACACAGTTGCTGCAGATTTGTCGGCTGCACATCCATGATGCGAATTTCCCATTCCACCACATCCCAAAGGGGCTATATTGGATTGAGATCTGGTGACTGTGGATGCCATTGGATTACGGTGAATTTATTGCCATGTTCAAGAAACAAGTTTGAGATGATTTGAGCTTTGTGACATGGTGCATTATCCTGCTGGCAGTATCCTTTAGAAGATGGATACACTGTAGTCATAAAGGGATGGACATGGTCAGCAACAATACTCAGGTAAGCCGTGGCATTTAAACAATGCTCAATTGGTACTAAGGGGCCCATAGTGTGCCAAGAAAATATCCCCCACGCCATAACATCACCACCACCAGCCTGAACCGTTTATACAAGGCAGGATGGATCCATTGTTCATGTTGTTTATGCCAAATTCTGACCCTACCATCTGAATGTCATAGCTGAAATCGAGACTCATCAGACCAGGCAACGTTTTTCCAATATTCTATTGTCCAATTTTGGTGACCCTGTGCAAATTGTAGCCTCAGTTTCCTGTTCTTAGCTGACAGGAGTGGCACCCGGTGTGGTCTTCTGCTGCTGTAGCCTATCTGCTTCAAGGTTCAACGTGTTGTGCATTCAGAGATGGTATTCTCCATACCTTCGTTTTAATGAGTGGTTATTTGAGTTATTGTTGCCTTTCTATCATCTCGAACCAGTCTGCCCATTCTCATCTGACATCAACAAGGCATTTTCGTTCACATAACTGCCGTTCACTGGATATTTTCTCTTTTACGGACCATTCTCTGTAAACCCTAGAGATGGTTGTGTGTGAAAATCCTAGTAGATCAGCAGTTTTTGAAATACTCAGACCAGCCCGTCTGGCACCAACAACCATGCTACGTTTAAAGTCACTTTCTTCCCCATTCTGATGCTCGGTTTGAATTTCAGCAAGTCGTCTTCACCACGTCTAGATGCCTAAAATGCATGTGATTGGCTTATTAGCAATTTGTGTTACCAAGCAATTAAACAGGTGTACCTAATAAAGTGGCCGGTGAGTGTATATCTTTATATAAGTAGTTCACGTTGGTTCTTTTCAATGTTTCCCAGCTTCAATATGAGATCTGTAGTGTCCCTTTATATAGGAGGGCAACCTAACCACAGATTTTTTTTTCAAGAACTAATCAACATATTTGGAAAGCTTGCATGTGAGACTGCTTACCCCAGAGATGATTAGTCTACCTGGAGGTTCTAACAAAGACTTGTGAATTTTTGAACCTTTGTGTGTGTGTGTGTATATATATATATATATATATATATATATATATATATATACAGTGAGGCCTCGGTTTACGAATTTAATTCGTTCTCCGGGTCGTTTCGTATTGCGAAAAATTTGTAAACCGAAACACGGTTTCCCATAGGAATGCATTGAAAATCAATTAATGCGTTCCGGAGGTCCGAAAAAATTCAAATAAAGTGTCCAAAAAATGCTCCAAAAGGCTTAACAACTTGCTGCAAATGGCTCCAATGTCTCCAAAAGGCTCCACAACTTGCTGCAAATGGCTCCAAAAGGCTTAACAACTTGCTGCAAATGGCTCCAAAAGGCTCAACAACTTGCTGCAAAATGGCTCCAAACCTCTCCAACACCTCCACACTGGTACCCAAACTTCATTAATTCAATCATACTTGAGTATGCAGGGGGCACAGGGGCCACTGGTTTCGTATTGCGAAAAAATATTCGTAAACCGAGGGGGGCAAACCGGCATTTTGTTTCGTATTGCGAAAAAAATTCGTAAACCGAGTCAAATTTTCTTCAAATTTCGATTTCGTAAACCGAAATTTCGTATACCGAGTCGTGCGTAAACCGGGGCCTCACTGTGTATATATATATATATATATACAGTATATATAATCCAAAAACATGCACAGTTTTTTGTGTAACATTTTTTTTAAGTTTAGCAATTAAAGGGACAGTCTACTAGAAAATTGTTATAGTGTGTGTGTATGTGTGTGTATATGTATATGTATATGTGTATGTGTGTATATATATATATATATATATATATATATATATATATATATATATATATATATATATATATATATATATATATATATATATATATATATATATATATACACCCACACCAAGCTGGAGTAGGTATACATCAGTATTCTCCTAAAGCTTTGGGGCTTGGCTAGGAGTCTGAGAATCAGAGCAATAAATAAGCAAAACTATACATTTAAAAAAACCAAACAACAACCTGTATGGGCTATATAAATGGATCTACAAAACATTTATGCAAAGAAAAATCTAGTGTATGTCCCTTTTAAAAAGCACTGAGTTAAGGGGGGGGCTTTAGGGCCTTAGAAAACAAGCAAACATAGAGTTTATACAGTATATTAATATAACAATGTTAGTTATGCAAAGTTGGAGAATGTGTAGTAAAGGCATTTATCTTTTTTAAAAATAACATCAAGATGGAGAGTACAATTTACAATTAAAAAAAAATAAATCAAATTTACTATTTTACCTATTTTACCTATTTTCATTGGTGTCTTTTGTTGAAACTTATTTTCTTTCATGTGAGGGTACTTAGGTAGGCTCGTGTGTGCATTCATCTTCAGCATTATATGGGAACTGTATTTGCTATAGTCGCTGTCATAGAAATTATACTAAGAGAAAGAGGTAAATTTGATGGTAGAAGTCATGTGTTTTTTTTTTTTTTTTTTTTAATTGCACCATCTATCTAAATCACAGGAGTTTAAAGGGACAGTCAACACCAAAATTATTAAAAAGATCGATAACGCCTTTACTACCCATTCCCCAGCTTTGCACAGCCAACATTGTTATATTAATATACTTTATAAAATTTAAACCTCTAAATTTGTGCTCATGCCCGTGGGCTGTCAAAAGTGGCTTAGATACAAGGTAATTACAGAGGTAAAAAGTAAATTAATATAACAGTGTTGGTTATGCAAAACTGGGGAGTGGTAAATAAAGGGATTATCTATCTTTTTAAACAATAAACATGTTTGAGTTGACTGTCCCTTATAAGGGCACAGCTTCAGTTTGTTCAATTGTTTCATGACGGAATAATTCCGTCATTGGTCCTTAAAGGGACAGTTCACCCAAAAACTTTCTCCCCTTTAAATTATTCCCAATGATCCTTTTTACCTGCTAGAGTGTATTAAATTGGTTGCAAATAGCTCCTTTACTCATATTTCGGCATTTGAAATAGCTGATTTAGCTTGTGGTTTCCCAACCTATACTGAAAGTTTTGATACTGGCGTATACGCTATTGACAAGCCTAAGTAAACACAGCCAGCAGAAGAGATTACACCCTCAGTGGGGGCATGATAGTTGAGTAATAAAATGATAATTTTCCATTGTTCTCTCTATGTATTGAGCTTTGGTGTTCCAGACATATATAAGATAATGAAGCCAGTCTGTGTACATGAAAGTGATAACATAATGAGATCTGATATTACCTGAAGCTCAACCCATTGTAATAGGCTGTGGTTTCAAAGCACAAAACCAGCTACTTCAGATACACAAATAAACCCGAAAATGCAATTTCTCAAATATTTTATACTCTGCAGTTGGTATAACAAGTCATTTAAAATATATTTATGGAAAAACAATTTTACAGTGTACTGTCCCTTTAAGGTGTTAAGGGACCACTAAACACAGTAGAATAACATCGCCAGTTAATGCATAATAAAAACACTTACTTTGAATTTCAAATGAATATTCGATTTCTTTCTGACAGATTTTAAAGTTAGTTGTATTTTCCCTTCAACTGGATCACCTGACAGTCATATGCCAATCACAAAATGCATATACGTATATTCTGTGAATCTTGCACATGCCCAGTAGGAGCTAGTGCTTCAGAAGGTGTGCATATAAAAAGATTGTGCACATTTATATAATGGAAGTAAATTAGAAAGTTGTTTAAAAATGTGTGCTCTATCTGAATAATTCAAGTTCAACTTTGACTTGAGTATCCCTTTAATTAGGACTTCTATCTTCCTTTAAAATTTTAGGATTCAGATAGAGCTTGTCATTTTAAACAACTTTACTTTGTTCTTTCCTTTATTAAAGAGCACTCCTAGATAGGCTCACTAGTGTGTTAGTGTCCTCAGACACTTATTACAGCAGTGTTTGGAACAATGTTTTTTTTTTTTAGGACTGCATTGTTTGCAACCATTTATGCATTGTTACAAAAAATGTTGCAAACACTTCTACCATATAGTGCTCAATATATGTACAGTAGGAATGCTCTTCAATAAATTATTCAAAGAAAACAAAGTAAGGCTTTGGTTATTTTTTTTTTTTTTTGGGTACGATACCCATTTAAAATTGCACACTCTGATTCATGGACATTTCATTTTTACTTTCATGTGCTTTTATGTTTTCTTTCTACTGCATGTCCCCCTGTGGATAGGGTAATTAGTTTCTTACTACACAGTAGGGCTATGCAATTAATCGTGATATGAGGCTAGGCAATATCTGAATCCCATGAGGCTAGGCAATATCTGAATCCCATGAGGCTAGGCAATATCTGAATCCCATGAGGCTAGGCAATATCTGAATCCCATGAGGCTAGGCAATATCTGAATCCCATGAGGCTAGGCAATATCTGAATCCCATGAGGCTAGGCAATATCTGAATCCCATGAGGCTAGGCAATATCTGAATCCCATGAGGCTAGGCAATATCTGAATCCCATGAGGCTAGGCAATATCTGAATCCCATGAGGCTAGGCAATATCTGAATCCCATGAGGCTAGGCAATATCTGAATCCCATGAGGCTATGCAATATCTGAATCCCATGAGGCTATGCAATATCTGAATCCCATGAGGCTATGCAATATCTGAATCCCATGAGGCTATGCAATATCTGAATCCCATGAGGCTAGGCAATATCTGAATCCCATGAGGCTATGCAATATCTGAATCCCATGAGGCTATGCAATATCTGAATCCCATGAGGCTATGCAATATCTGAATCCCATGAGGCTATGCAATATCTGAATCCCATGAGGCTATGCAATATCTGAATCCCATGAGGCTATGCAATATCTGAATCCCATGAGGCTATGCAATATCTGAATCCCATGAGGCTAGGCAATATCTGAATCCCATGAGGCTAGGCAATATCTGAATCCCATGAGGCTAGGCAATATCTGAATCCCATGAGGCTAGGCAATATCTGAATCCCATGAGGCTAGGCAATATCTGAATCCCATGAGGCTAGGCAATATCTGAATCCCATGAGGCTAGGCAATATCTGAATCCCATGAGGCTAGGCAATATCTGAATCCCATGAGGCTATGCAATATCTGAATCCCATGAGGCTAGGCAATATCTGAATCCCATGAGGCTAGGCAATATCTGAATCCCATGAGGCTAGGCAATATCTGAATCCCATGAGGCTAGGCAATATCTGAATCCCATGAGGCTTGGCAATATCTGAATCCCATGAGGCTTGGCAATATCTGAATCCCATGAGGCTTGGCAATATCTGAATCCCATGAGGCTAGGCAATATCTGAATCCCATGAGGCTAGGCAATATCTGAATCCCATGAGGCTAGGCAATATCTGAATCCCATGAGGCTAGGCAATATCTGAATCCCATGAGGCTAGGCAATATCTGAATCCCATGAGGCTAGGCAATATCTGAATCCCATGAGGCTAGGCAATATCTGAATCCCATGAGGCTAGGCAATATCTGAATCCCATGAGGCTTGGCAATATCTGAATCCCATGAGGCTTGGCAATATCTGAATCCCATGAGGCTTGGCAATATCTGAATCCCATGAGGCTAGGCAATATCTGAATCCCATGAGGCTAGGCAATATCTGAATCCCATGAGGCTAGGCAATATCTGAATCCCATGAGGCTAGGCAATATCTGAATCCCATGAGGCTAGGCAATATCTGAATCCCATGAGGCTAGGCAATATCTTATGAAAACAAACACAAAGTTTAAAATGGCTTCCTTAACGTGTCGCATCAGTCACACAATCACTTCAGTCCAGCTCAGCAGCAGCACCGCCATTTTATTTGCCTCGTGGTTTGTTGCTCCAGAGCTGAGGTGCGACTGGCAGTGATATTTTCTGTGGCCTATTCACTCTGCAACACAAACTGCAAGGGGAACGAGCTGCTGTTTTGAACACTTAAAGGGACAGTCTACACTAAAACTGTTATTGTTTAAAAAGTTAGATAAGGCCTTTACTACCCATTCCCCAGCTTTGCACAATCAACATTGTTATATTTATATACTTTATAACATGTGGGCCATATAGATAACATTGTATTCAAGTCCGAGGAGTTATTTAAGAGTCAGCACAACACAGTACTAAATGCAAGTTAATAGATAATAATAAATAGAAAGTCCTGTGATCAGGGGGCTGTCAGAAGAGGCTTAGATACAAGTTAATCACACAGGTAAAAAGTGTATTAATATAACTGTGTTGGTTGTGCAAAACTGGGGAATGGGTAATAAAGGGATTATCTATCTTTTAAAACAATAAAAATTATATTGTAGACCGTCCCTTTAAAGGGACATAAAACCCAAGATTTGTTCTTTCATGATTCATTCAGAGCATACAATTTTTTTAAACAACTTTCCAATATATTTCTATTATAAAGTTTTCTTTGTTTTTTTTTCTTGTCCTTTGTTGAAAGGCAGGAAAGTAAGCTCAGGAGTGTGCCTGTCTGCAGCACAATATGGCAGCAGTTCTGCAACAATATTATATATTTGCAAGAACACTAGATGGCCGCAATATTTCCTGTCATGTAGTGCTCCAGAATTGTGCACTCTCCCTATCTAGAGAACGGAGCAAAATTGATCATAGAAGTAAATTGGAAGCTTTGCTAAAATTGTATTCTCTTTCTGAATCACGAAAGAAAAAAATAAATAAATGCAAAATGTAGGTTTAAAAATATTTTAATAAAATCACAATAAAAATTGCAATATTTAATAAAAAAAATGTGATTTCCTCCCCCAATAAAGCACAGCCCTACTACACAGTGACAAAAATGTTGCTGTCCTATATATTTTAATCAGAGCTAGATTCAAATACAGTAACCAATGTCGTTTTTATTTCATTTCAGGAAAAAAGGAGAATCTGTTTGCAGTGAATTGGTTTAATCTTTTTCCCCAAAGTTAATGTTTAACATTTTCAATTTCAGAAACATTTGGTTCCTTTCCCAAAGGCCTACATTTTACTAGCACAATTATTTGTTAACTATTAAAGAAAAATATGGTGCTTTGTGCCAATATATCTTGTTATCTGTGTTCTGAGGAAACCTCTGTCCTATGGTAAATAAACTGTTTCTTAACTCCTTCCTGTCGGTACTTATTTGTTACATCGAAGCAAAGTTTAAATCACGCGATTGTACGTGCGATTGCGTGATTTCATTGATGGGATCGGGTCTGGGGGGAGTACCTATGATGCTAGGCACGCTCTCCAGTCTGCGATCCCAGTTAGGAAGCCATAGCTGCTTCAGAACAGCAGCAAGGCTAGGAGGGTTAAATGACTTCTAAATACAATAGAATAACTGACAAATACACAATAAAAATTAAAGTGCAAAAGCAATTATTTTTGAATTTTCAATGAGCAGTAAAATATTTTCTGGCAAATTTTCAAAGTTATCCCATTTTCCTTCCCCCTGTATCAGGTGACAGCTATCAGCCAATCACAAAATGCATATAGGTAAATTGCAGTGAACTCTTGCACATGCTCAGTAGGAACAGGAGCCTCAGAAACCCTGTGCATATTTTGATAATGGAAGTGTATTAGAACGTTGTTTTAAATTGCTTGCTCTATCTGAATTATGAAACTTTATGTTTAAATCATTTTTATTGAAATTTTGCATAGTACATATTATTTCAACAGTCGTTTCATATAAAATTAACAGAACTATATAAGGACAACAGATCACACTACCATGTACAATCCTGAAAATATAAACTGGATCTACTAGTGCTATAGTCTCCGAACATTCTCAACAGTCTTGTTGATTGACAGTCCCAGAATTTGTTTTAAGATTGAAATCTACAGTGGTCTTCCCTATCATGGCTTAAACGTAAGCATGGAAAGCAATCTGGAGTAGAGCGACTGTTCCTTCTAAAGAAATATATTCCTCCGGGGGGGGGGGGGGGGAGGCCAGATGGGCCAAGTAAATACTCATATAGAAAAAATGAACAAATAACAAAATTATAAATAACCTTCAGAATATCAGAAACTCTGTTTGGGTTTGAATGCTCTCAACAAGAGTACCTATTGGGACCATCACCACTTATCGAAAAGTCATATCTATTGTGATATATATATATATGTATGAAAAAAAGTCTAACCAGCGTATTCAGACCCATTCCTAAGTGTCCAATAGAACCAGACCTCATCATTAGTTTCCTTACTACGCAGAGACCAAGATGCTGACTCGTACATTGTGCATATAAATAGAATCTTATTTTTAATTTCGGGCCACAGGGGTGCCCCTACCTTGAATTATGCAACTTTAAAGGGACACTTAAGTAAAAATAAACTTTTATGATTCATGCAGTTTTAAGACAATTTCCAATTTACTGTCATTATCAAATTTTTCACAGTCACACTTTCTGAGAGAACAAGATCCTACTGAGCGTGTGCAGAAGCTCACAGGGTATACATATACTAGTCTGTGATTGGCTAATTTCTGTCACATTATACAGGAGTCTGAAAAATGGGAGAAAAAAATAAAACTGTCAGAAAAAAAATCTACTGCTTATTTGAAATTCATAGTAGGTGTTATTGCATTGTCTTTTGATTATGTAATTGTTAATTATGCCATTCTACTGCATTGAGTGGTCTTTAGTGGTCCTTTAAAAGGGACATAAAAGGTTATTAGTGTGCTAAGCAGCATTAAAGGGACACTGAACCCAAATGTTTTCTTTCATGATTCAGATAGAGCATGCAATTTTAAGCAACTACATTTGTGTAAAAAAAAAAAAAAAAAAAAAAACAACCTTCCATGGCTCTTACAAAATGTACAACTGATCACTTAAAGGGACAGTCCAGTCCAGAATTTTTATTGTTCAAAAAAGATAGATAATCCCTTTTTTATTTTGTTTCTTCTCATTGCACAGTTTTGAATAACAAACACTGTTATATTAATACACTTTTTACCTCTATGGTTACCTTGTATCTAAGCCTCTGCAGGCTGCCCCCTTAATTTCAGTTCTTTTAACAGACTTGCAGTTTAGCCAATCAGTGCTGACTCATACATAACTCCACGGGTGTGAGCACAATGTTATCTATATGGCACACAGGAACTAGCGCTGTCTAGCTTTGAAAAACAGTCAAAATGCACTGAGATAAGAGGCATCCTTCAAGGGCTTCGAAATTAGCATATGAGCCTACTTAGGTTTAGCTTTCCACAAAGACTACCAAGAGAACAAAGAACATTTGATGATAAAAGTAAATTGGAAAGTTGTTTTAAATTGCATATAAAAATACGAGCTAAACAAAAATGTTTACAACTTCATTTACCGTATGTATTCCTAATGATGGCTAATGCGGCACACCTACTGCACATGGTTTAGTTAAAGGGACAGTCACCACTAAAATTGTTATTGTTTAAAAATATAGATACTGCCTTTACTACCCATCCCCCAGCTTTGCACAACCAACATTGTTACATTAAAGGGATAGGAAAGTCAAAAATAAACTTGCATGATTCACATAAAGCATGTAATTCTAAGACACTTAAATTCACTTCTATTTTCAAATGTGCTTCGTACTTTGTATCCCTTGTTAAAAAAGGAATATGCACATATCATACACTAGGGGGAGCTGCTGCTAATTGGTGCCTGCACACATTTGTCTCTTGTGATTGGATAAATAGATGTGTTCAGCTAGCTGCCAGTAGTGGAATGCTGTCCCTTCAGCAATGGATAACAAGAGAATGAAGCAAATGTGATAATAGAAGTAATTTGCAAATGTGATTAAAATTGTATGTTCAATCTGAATCATAAAATAAAATATTATGGGTTATTATCCCTTTAATGTACTTTATAACATTGAAACCTCTAAATCTCTGCCTGTTTCTAAGCCATTAAAGACAGCGTCTTAATACATGTTTTTATTTGAGTTTCACAACAGGGGAGTGCTAGTTCATGGGAGCCATATAGATAACATTGTGATCACGCCCGTAGCTTGTGGCAGAAACTGCACTAATTGGCTAAAATGCAAGTCAATAGATATCAGATAAACTCATGAAGATGCTTAGATACAAGGTAATTAATCACAGAAATGTGTTGGTTGTGCAAAACTGGTGAATGGGTAATAAAGGGATTAGCGCTGCGGAATCTGTTGGCGCTCTACAAATAACCGATAACAACAATAATAATAATAATCTATCTTTTAAAACAATAAAACTGGTGTAGACTGTCCCTTTAATGCAACAGGGTAATTTTTTAACTTTCTCTTTTGCATTTGAACTTCAAAGAAACTTTTAAATATAAACCACGCTTTAATTCTTTTTGATGTGCGCTGAGGTTAACAAGTGCATAGGCTAATCATCCAATTTGGCATAAGGTGTTGCTGGTTTCTTTATCCCTTTTTAGGGGCAATTTTAACCTGTCATAAAAGATGTACTAATCTTTTAATCACTTACAGGGCTTTACAGACTCTTCAGTGGCACTGCAAAAAATGATTGTTGCATATGTCCTATCTATCTATCTATCTATCTATCTATCTATCTATCTATCTATCTATCTATCTACCTATCCACATTTTATGCCAGAAGTGCAGTTATCATAGTGGAGGAATAAAATAAAATTCACAAAATTTGAAAAAATGGGCTGTAGAAAAATCTGCTCCTGTGCCTAGATGTTCTAGTACTCAGTGTTTCAGATGCCCTCCAGAAGGTAACAATTCAAAGATGATGTGGCTAGGGTGAGAGTAATCACTAATGATTTTCTAGTCCTCTTTCTCAATCTGGAACAGTACAGATCCTGAAGGGAGAGCGGGGGGACACAATAATCCTCTCACCAGCCAGAACTGGGAACTGTAATCTAATATCAGATTTGGTAGCCAAACCAGACAATTAGGGAAGTACACAGAATGGATTTAATTACAGCTGAGTCAGCATCTCCTGTGACATATTGAACTTCTTAAATTGGCGAAGAAAATGCAACCTCTGTTGGGCCTTTTTTAGTACAGAATCAAGTTGAGGCTTCCACTTTAGGTCTTGCGAGATGGTAGAGCCCAAGAGCCTGAAGGCCTCTACAGCGGCACGATAAGCAAACTGCAGTGGGTCTAGTGATGGAACAGTGATGTCTTTCAAGTGGGCTAACACTAATCTCTCAAATGATTTTATGGCCACAAACGTGAAAGCAAGAGGTCGGTAGTTTTTCAGAGATCTGAGTGAAGATGGGTGATAACTGAGCTGCACATACCTTCAGGCAGCTAGGTGAAACATTGTCTGGTCCTGGAGCTTTTCTGATATTCTGTTTCTGGAACAGCTGGCACGCCTCCTCTTTGTAGATCTTAAATGCAGTTTGAATAACAGAGGAGGAGAGAGTCTGAGCAACAGAAGTTGATGTCGATTGAAGTACTGAAAGACGATCAAAGCAATTGAGGGATGTGAGACTTCTCTCTTTAAATCTGCAATAGAACTCGATCAACTTATAGTCCAGAAGTATGAAGTCAAAATAAAGGCTTTTGTACAGGTTGTCCTTCAGTTTATGATGATCAAGCCACAGATTCCTGTTTAATTTTTCAGTAATTCTAAAGCTAAATTCATGTTAATATTACATGACTTATTTTACTGTATAATATATTTGGATATATAAATATATATATATATATATATATATAAAGCATAAGTAGTGGTGAAGCACTCCAGGTATTCCTTTCTGCAGGTCCGTAGTGCCCAGGGTGAACATTAATACATAACATGTTATCAAGCAAAGGGAAGGCACTCGCTGGGTCTTGTCCAAAGAACAACTTTTTATAAGTAACGTTACGGGGTTACCCCCTTTTTCAAACAAACATACCAGCGGTTACTTATTAAAATTTGTTCTTTGGACAAGACCCAGTGAGTGCCTTCCCTTTGCTTGAGATAGATATATATATATATATATATATATATATATATATATATATATATATATATATATATATATATATATGTGTGTATATGTATGTATGTATGTGCTCTAATTGTTTGAACTGTTGTGTTTTTTTTCCCTTCTATACAGCCATATATACTGGTGATACAATAATCTTGTACATACCATATTGTGTATTTTTTGTACAATTTTGAATGCAATCCTCAATAAAAATATAATATATATATAATTTGAGGTTCCCTATTAAACAATGATTTCAGTAAATAAAAAAAGTATATAGGTGCATGTGCGGTTTTTAAAGGTGTAAACCTGTGTGTTTTTCTGTATTATCCAGACAAGATTCAGATCAGTGGTTTGTAAGGCAGGGAAATGCAGTGCCTTTAGGGAATGGGTTTATTTTTAGTAAGAGGCAGGATCGGTACAATGGCACAGACAAGCTTCTCACGTTTGCTTGTTGACAGCGCGCACTAATGCAGAGAAAAGAGAATTTCAGCACTGTGTAGGAAAAATTGTCAGTTCTGACAGCCTGTAGGGGCATCCATGAATATGTGAGTTAATTGGCATAGATGTAAGGGAGTTTGCTGAATATAAACTCAAGGCCAGTAATATGCTTCTTCTAATGATTAATTTATCTTTTATGTACACACTCTAGAAATCTGTTTCTTTATCTCACTGAAGGTGCTAACTTTGCTAACTACACATCTATACTAACTAAATACTAGAGCGGCAACAACTAATCAATATCATCGATAATAATCAATTATGAATATAGTTGTCAACGAATCTCATAATCGATTAGTTGGTTTGCACACAGCACCAGCTATTTCACTCCAATGAGCTCCTGCACAGGGTATTGTGTTTTATGGTTATGTTCTTAGCCTAAAAGACGTCTACAGACCTTTTACTTTTCACTTTTTCAGAACAGTATAAGTTTACAACTACTCCTGGGTCATATGCAACCCAGAAATATTAGGAGTCATCATTTGGATTGTTTATATCAAATCAAGTGATTTGGGACAATGCTTTGCATGATATACTATAGTGCCGAGCTTATTTACACTTAGCCCTAGATTGATGGGATTTGTTATTTGAATTGATGTGCAGTATTATCTGTTTGCACAATTATTAGCCGATTGTATGCTAAATTTAGATTTCAGAATATTTATATATTTGTATAAGTAAAATGGGGCAGCTTGGAGAGGGAATGGGAATATTTACATGCATTATACATCTTATACATGCATCCTAAGGGGTGTTTTGTTTTGTTTTTTTATACATAGTACCATCAGAAAGATAGTACAGTAATCAGAAAGGTAATAATTGTTTTAAATAAATATTTATATAATTATTTATAATAATTTATAAACCTAGGTAGACTCATTTTAATTTCTAAGCTCTTAAAGGCCGCCACATATCTCAGTGGATTTTGACAGTTTTTCACAGTTAGACAAACAGCGGAAACAGGGGCATCAAGCTCCATTCTGAGCTTGATAATTCGGTCCCTTAGTATTGATATTTCACAAACGGAAAATATATTTTATTTTATGCACAGACTATTAGGTTCTTGTATTGTAAAGTGTATTACTGTGTAGACCAATATTATCCAACCTTTTTACATGCTAACTCAGTGCTGTTGCCACATTTGTGTTATTGATGGAAACGCTAACTCCAAATCATGTATTCTAAATGTGAAGTGTATTAAAAGTACATAGTACACCAGTTATAAATATATCAGCAATAAAGCAATACATTGCAATATATCTGCCTACAAAAAATAGGGCTAGAAAAGATTACAAGTTAAAGGGACATGAAACCCAAATTTTTCTTTCATGATTCAGACAGAGAATACAATTTTTTTTAAAACAACTTTCCAATTTACTTCTATTATTTAATTTGCTTCCTTCTCTTGTTATCCTTTGCTGAAATGTTTATCTAGGCAAGCTCAGGAGTAGCAGAGAACCTAGGTTCTAGCTGTTGATTGGTGGCTGCAGATATGCAAATGAGATACACATCTCATGCTTTTTCTTCCCAATACTGTGTTTAACCACAGAAATACCCTTTTAGGTGCAGTGGTTTTGATTTTGTTGCACATTCCCTATATATATCTATATATAGATAGTACTGGAAATTTTCACTAGTCCTGGAAGAGTAAGAAATTGCATTGGACAAGTAAATAAAATATTTGGCTTTTGTCCTATCTTTAACATTGAGTGAACATGTAAGTTCTCCCCTGTATTCAGACACACATACACTATATTGCCAAAAGGAAATGGACGACCTTAAACAACTAATTAATGAGTTTAAGCATTTCAGTCACATTATTACTAACCAATGCATAAAATTCAGCAAATAGCCATAAAATCTTCATAGAAAAGCATTGGCAGTAGAATGGGTATTGTAGGATGCTACCTATGATGCCAACCAAAGTAATTTTGTGAAATGTATGCCCTACTAGATCTGCCCCATCAACTGTATGTGCTATTATTGTTTAGTGGAAGCATCTAGGAGTAACTCAAAGAGTATGGCCGAAGCGCATAGTACTTATCGCCTTTCATCTATTCTATCACGCACTGCAGATTTCGTAACTGCCTCTAGAAGCAACATCAGCATGAGAACTGTGTGTGCGGAGCTTCATGAAATGGGTTTCTGTGGCTGAGCAGCTGTAGACAAGCCCCATGTCAACATTCACAATTTCACAGAACTTACTATAATGTTTGGTGGAGGAGGGATAATGGTCTGGGTTTAGGCTAGGCTCCTTAGTTCCAGTAAAGGCTTGTAGGATACAAAGATGTCATAGATGATTAGGTGCTTACAACTGTGTGGCAACAGTTTGGGGAAGGTCTTTTCCTATTACAGCATGACTGTTTCCCTGTGCACAACGCAAGGTCCATAAAGACATGGTTTGGTGTGGAGGAACTTGATTGGCCTGCACAGAGCCCTGAACTCAAGACCATTGAACAACTTTGGGATGAAAACGCTAACTGGGAGCCAGACCTTCTTGTCAAACATCTGTGCCAGGCAGAACAAATGCTCTTTTGGCTGAATTGGCTCAATTTACGCACAAAAACACTTCATAATTTTGGGTGACGGGGGAGGACAACTCCATATTAATGTTCATGGTTTTGAAATGAAATGTCAAACAGGCTATAGGCTTAAAGTAAATAGTAAGAAGCTTGTGACTGATAGACACACACTAAATACAAGCAAGCAGTATATAAGTCATTCTTTCTGTTTCTTCTTTTTGTTTGTTTTTAAGGGATACGAAAGTCAATAGTTTGCAGAGTCTATAAAGTTTTTGCTTACTATGTAGGTACTTTGCAATGCAGAGTTCTTTTTTTAAAAAACAAAGTGCATGTGTACAGACATTTATTAGTAGGTATACACCATGCATCACGATGCTATATACTAAAATTGTACAGCACAATGCTTTTTAGTATTTAGGAAGTCACGAGTATCTTACCCTAGAGAAAGTACTGACCTATTAGCCCTTATGAAAAAATTCAAACTTAAACCAAACAACAAACTGTATTCTTAAGCAAACACAAGTTGTGTTACAGCCTGGGTGCCAGCTGGCATGCACGTCTATTTGCTAAGAGGTTGAAGTGTTACCTTACAGCAAAATAGCGTTCTGCCGTGGGCTGTCTGAGCACCTCAGTGCGGCAAACACTTTAAGCAAATAAAGGAACTTTTAGCTTGAAGTATTTTATACTTCATGACTGAAAGTCCCCTTTATTTGTTCCAATGGTAAATACTAGCATTTCACAAATGCTAGGATTTACCATCACTTTAATATTTCACATTCCAATGTTCTTCATACACTGAACAATGTTATTTTTATTTTAAATACATATTACTCGAAGAAAGAGCATCTGATTGGCTGTACTGTCCACTTGAAGCATCTTCTTTTTTTTTTTTTTAAATAAGTAAACATCAAGGAAGAGGGAAGACAACTTGCCTGGTAATGCAGGTATGGAGAATGTTCAGCAAGGGTAAGGTGTGCACATGCTGCACTGTCCCTTTAAACATTGTGTAATCATTTTCAATTATTTTTACCATCTTAAAATGGGGGGAAAATGCTCTTTCCTGGAACCTGAGCACTTCTGTTGCACATTAAGTTCCCAATGCTTATTGCATGTGCAACACTAGTCACTTTAAATATTGTGTAGTTATTTTAATTGATTTTTGGCTGACTTACAGTGTAAAAAAATCCCTTTCCTACAGCTTGCCCATGATATCGGCAACACTTGTTGCATATGTGTGATTTCATGAGCACGTGCCTGGCACATACCCTGTACCAATAGCTGACTGGTAGCCATGCTATAAAATAAATTGCCAATGTATAATTGTATTGTGGACAATGCTGCATCTATTAAAATAAATAGTCCCTTTATTCTATTGATTCGATGTGTGTGCGTTGTCCTTTGACTTTACCCATTTACAGATGGGTAGATGTGTAATAGGCTGAAGTAGTAACAGAATGTTTCCTGAATCAATCCTTATTTTCTCTCTGTGCTGCTAAGCCTTTCTCTGTGCCAGCTGGCGTTTTCTCTATTACAGCAAGGATTTGTGGCACTTTGTCCCTGGTGGTGCCAAGAAATAGGAATTGGCATATAGCTGTGCAGGCAGCCCACACACTTACAGCAATACCAGAGAGAAGCTTGTAAGCTTCATGCCAAATGCTAGGAGGAAATCAGTAATGTGCAAACAGTATTTGATAACAGAATCACTTGACCTATCTGCTGTGCCTATGTTCCTATCTAATGCCACCATCACTATTTGTCCACTTTATGATCAAGATAATAATGCTAATCTCTAGCGTGTGTTTTTGTACTTGTTTAGCTTATAGGGGAGTTGCATGGCAGGTTGGTAAAGACTGTAATGGCTTGTTTATAACATTGCTACTCTTAAATTTCTTTTATTAACAATAAAAAGTACAAGCGATTCAGTTTTAAAGTTAATTAGTATTATATGAAAGCAGTGATCTGAAATGCCCCATAACCATTTTAAACCAGAGATCTCAGATGTGACCAAGCTTCCCTTCTGTCAGTCTCATTCCTAGCCCTGCAGCTTCTCTATCAGATCCATATCCACATCAAGTCTGACTCTTGGCCCTGCAGCCCCTCAGTCTACCCCATAACCATATAGGATCAGATACCTGGTCTTGCAGCCTCTCTTTCAGCCTCATATCCACCCCTGATCTCACACTCCTGGCCCTGCAGCCCCTCAGTTTACCCCATAGCCATATAGGAGCAGATGCCTGGTCTTGCAGCCTCTCTTTCAGCCTCATATCCACCCCTTATCTCACACTCCTGGCCCCGCAGTCTATCCCATAACTACATAGGATCAGATACCTGGACTTGCAGCCTCCCTGTCTGCACCATACCTATATCAGATCTCAGAATCCTGGCCCTGCAGCCCCTCAGTCTACCCCATTGCCATTTATAATAAGATACTTGGTCTTGAAGCCTCTCTGTCTGCCCCATACCCAACTCAGATCTAAGATGAGTCTTGAGAAAAAGGCCCTTTTTATAGGGCTGAAACGCGTAGACGTGTTCAGAGTTGAATTTGTGAGGCTGTAGATTCATCTAGGATCGCACTTTTGGGTGAGTTGATTACCGATAGCCCCCATTTTGTAAACACACTTGGTAGAGTGTTATTTCTTTTTTTCCTATAGGTAAATATCCGGATTTTTAGCGCTTTCCACTTCATCCAACGGGATACAAACAAGGAATAACGGTCACATTGGGATTTAATCATTTTTCATTGGAACATTTATTGGGACTTTTTGGGACTTCATCTATGTCAATAATGACATTTTTATAAGGACGTTAGTGTGCCGGCACATAATATCACATTTAAGTTAGTTTTTTTTTTATCCATGACATTTATACGATTATCAGATATATTTATATATCCTTAATATTGTTATTGGTTCACTACTTATCAATTTTATCCCATTCTTTGCTACGGTTAACTACATATGTTGATATATGGTTAAACATAGGTTAATATTGTTTCATTGTTATATATTTGTTCACTTCACATTTGTGGTTTTAAGGTGAAGACATTTTATTTATCTATTTTTATTTATTCTTATGGTATTCTCTAATTTTTATTTTTTTTATTTTTTTTATTTTGTTCATTCATATCACAAACGGTCTTTTTTTCATTTTTTGCATATATTTTGCATAATTTTGGCAGATTAGCATATGTTCCACTAGGTATTTGTTCCTTATTTGGATCCAATCCTATACCTAGTACATGAGCTTGTTTTTTAACTCACCTATTATTATTTGTCTATAATTTGTATCCTTCTACTTTTTAATTTTTAAACCAAACTTCGAATTAAATATTTTTTATAAGTGCATTTAGTGATTTGTGACACACATATTCATGATTAAGCTGATTCAGTTGATTATATCATATTTATATAGTTGACCTAAGTAATACTTTAGCCTTTGGTGCTCCTATTATTACCATTTTTGCAATTCCTTTATATAGACTTTGTTAGGAAGTTTCTTATAGTGAGCTTGTATTCAACCTAGGCGCTAGTAACTACATGTTTTTGTTCAGATCTAAGGCCCCTGGCCCTGCAGCCCCTCAGTCAACATCATAAGATCAAATACTTGGTCTTGCAGCAACACTGTTGGCCCCATATCCACATCAGATCTCAGACCCCTGGACCTGCAGCCTCTTTGCCAGTTCCATAGTCGCATCAGATTAGATTCAGGGCCCTGCAGCCTCACTGTCAACCCCATACACATCTACAATTAGATCCCAAACTTAATTTCTCTTTTACTTGGGCTAAAAAAAAAATTAAATATCTAGGAATATATCTCCCAGCTAACATCTTTTCCCTATACCAAGCAAATTATCTCCCAATGTTTGCACACATTAGGAATTTAATCACAAAATGGTTAAAGCTTAAGATCTCTTTCTATGGCAGGATTATATCCACAAAAATGACCTCACTACCGAAGTTACTATATTTATTCAGGTCTTTACCGACCTCTATTCCTATTGCTGAGCTTAATGCTCTTCAGAGAGATATCTTGCGCTTTGTATGGCAGGGTAAAAGAGCCAGAATAAATAAGAGGATCATGTGCACTCATAAGAGGGATGGGGGGGTGGGCCTCCCACACCTGACATCTTATTATTACTCGGCCCGTATGGCCCAAACAATTTACTGGTTCAACAGCACACAACAACCTCTATGGGTACAAATTGAATCGAAGATAGCTGACACTGACCAGATTTCTTTACTATTATGGACTCCCAAAAAATGTAGACAACCTTCACTACACAAATATGTGGCGATTGCACACACAATTTTCCTATGGAATAAATTGACTACTAAATACCCAGTAATCCAGGATAAATCTAAACTGACACCCATAGTTCTACCGTAGATCACAATAGATTCAATCATACAACAAAAATGGGCTAACAAGGGGCTATATAGAATTGCGGATGTATACATTAATGACCGTTTCCTTTCATATGAGCAATATAGTGACATTGACCCCAACGATAAAAATATTTGGTTTCATTATCTACAACTTAGATCCAGAGCCCGGGAGGTGACAGGTTTCTCCAAACTGCCATTGACTACCATATTTGAATCATTGTGCTTATCCAAAGACTTGAGACGCGGTGCAATCTCATTATTATATCCTACATTTAACAACTGTTCCAAAGAGACTAAATAACAGACTATCTTGAAATGGGAACAAGACTTAAATGTGACCTGGCCTCTAGAGACCTGGAATTCTAATTTAGCTAAGGGCCTCTCATTCTCACACAACGCTCTATTGAGGGAAAATTATCTTAAAGTAGTGTTTAAATGGTACCTCCACCCAACTAGGTTTTGTTAGATTGGAGGGAGCATTGTTGAATCCCTGTTATAGAGGATGTAACGATAGCGGAACTTACATGCACATGTGGTGGCAGTGTGATAAAATTAGAGGGATTTGGGAACAAACCTCAGGCCTTCTTAGCTCAATATTTCAGAAACAAATCATTTTATCTCCGGAACAGGCACTCTTGCATTTCCCGAACCCCAATATTCTAAAATAATACTACAAACTAGTAATGACAATATTCACAGTTGTTAGAATTAGCATTGCACAACACTGGAAGTCCACACCCCCTAGTTTCGCGTTCATTGAGAAAAAGATATTTCTCTTGTAGTGTATCCAGTCCACGGATCATCCATTACTTGTGGGATATTCTCCTTCCCAACAGGAAGTTGCAAGAGGATCACCCACAGCAGAGCTGCTATATAGCTCCTCCCCTCACTGCCATATCCAGTCATTCTCTTGCAACTCTCAACTAAGATGGAGGTCGTGAGAGGACTGTGGTGTTTTATACTTAGTTTATTTCTTCAATCAAAAGTTTGTTATTTTTAAATGGTACCGGAGTGTACTGTTTATCTCAGACAGTATTTAGAAGAAGAATCTGCCTGCGTTTTCTATGATCTTAGCAGAAGTAACTAAGATCCTTTGCTGTTCTCACATATTCTGAGGAGTGAGGTAACTTCAGAGGGGGAATAGCGGGCAGGTTTTCCTGCAATAAGGTATGTGCAGCTAAAATATTTTTCTAGGGATGGAATTTGCTAGAAAATGCTGCTGATACCGAAGTAATGTAAGTAAAGCCTTAAATGCAGTGATAGCGACTGGTATCAGGCTTATTAATAGAGATACATACTCTTATACAAGTGTATTTTAAAACGTTTGCTGGCATGTTTAATCGTTTTTTACATATGTTTGGTGATAAAACTTATTGGGGCCTAGTTTTTTCCACATGGCTGGCTTGAATTTTGCCTAGAAACAGTTTCCTGAGGCTTCCCACTGTTGTAATATAAGTGGGAGGGGCCTATTTTAGTGCTTTTTTGCCCAGAAAAAATTACAGACACAGACATCCAGCTTCTTCCTGCATGATCCAGGACTTCTCTGGAGGGCTCAAAAGGCTTCAAAAGTCGTATTGAGGGAGGTAAAAAGCCACAGTAGAGCTGTGGCAGTTGTTGTGACTGTTTAAAAAACGTTTTTATCATTTGTTATTCCGTTTTTGGTATTAAGGGGTTAATCATCCATTTGCAAGTGGGTGCAATGCTCTGCTAACTTATTACATACACTGTAAAAATTTCGTTAGTGTAACTGCATTTTTTCACTGTTATTTCAAAATTTGGAGAAAATTTGTGTTTCTTAAAGGCGCAGTAACGTTTTTTATATTGCTTGTAAACGTGTTTAAAGTGTTTTCCAAGCTTGCTAGTCTCATTGCTAGTCTGTTTAAACATGTCTGACACAGAGGAACCTACTTGTTCATTATGTTTGAAAGCCATGGTGGAGCCCCTTAGGAGAATGTGTACTAAATGTATTGATTTCACCTTAAACAGTAAAGATCAGTCTTTATCTACAAAGGAATTATCACCAGAGGGTTCTGTCGAGGCGGAAGTTATGCCGACTAACTCTCCCCACGTGTCAGACCCTTCGCCTCCCGCTCAGGGGACGCACGCTAATATGGCGCCAATTACATCAGGGACGCCCATAGCGATTACCTTGCAGGACATGGCTGCAATCATGAATAATACCCTGTCAGAGGTATTATCTAGATTGCCTGAATTAAGAGGCAAGCGCGATACCTCTGGGGTTAGGAGAGATACAGAGCGCGCAAATGCTGTTAGAGCCATGTCTGATACTGCGTCACAGTATGCAGAACATGAGGACGGAGAGCTTCAGTCTGTGGGTGACATCTCTGACTCGGGGAAACCTGATTCAGAGATTTCTAATTTTAAATTTAAGCTTGAGAACCTCCGTGTATTGCTTGGGGAGGTATTAGCTGCTCTGAATGACTGTAGCACAGTTGCAATTCCAGAGAAATTGTGTAGGCTGGATAGATACTATGCGGCGCTGGTGTGTACTGACGTTTTTCCTATACATAAAAGGCTTACAGAAATTATTAGCAAGGAGTGGGATAGACCCGGTGTGCCCTTTTCCCCACCTCCTATATTTAGAAAAATGTTTCCAATAGACGCCACTACACGGGACTTATGGCAGACGGTCCCTAAGGTGAAGGGAGCAGTTTCTACTTTAGCAAAGCGTACCACTATCCTGGTTGAGGACAGTTGTGCTTTTTCAGATCCAATGGATAAAAAATTGGAGGGTTACCTTAAGAAAATGTTTATTCAACAAGGTTTTATTTTACAGCCCCTTGCATGCATTGCGCCTGTCACTGCTGCGGCGGCATTCTGGTTTGAGGCCCTGGAAGAGGCCATCCATACAGCTCCATTGAATGAAATTATTGACAAGCTTAGAACGCTTAAGCTAGCGAACTCATTTGTTTCTGATGCCATTGTTCATTTGACTAAACTAACGGCTAAGAATTCCGGATTCGCCATCCAGGCGCGTAGGGCGCTATGGCTTAAATCCTGGTCAGCTGACGTGACTTCAAAGTCTAAATTACTCAACATTCCTTTCAAGGGGCAGACCTTATTCGGGCCTGGCTTGAAGGAAATTATTGCTGACATTACTGGAGGCAAGGGTCATACCCTTCCTCAGGACAGGGCCAAATCAAAGGCCAAACAGTCTAATTTTCGTGCCTTTCGAAATTTCAAGGCAGGAGCAGCATAAACTTCCTCCGCTTCAAAACAAGAGGGAACTGTTGCTTATTCCAGACAGGCCTGGAAACCTAACCAGTCCTGGAACAAAGGCAAGCAGGCCAGAAAGCCTGCTGCTGCCCCCAAGACAGCATGAAGGAACGGCCCCCTATCCGGAAACGGATCTAGTGGGGGGCAGACTTTCTCTCTTCGCCCAGGCGTGGTCAAGAGATGTTCAGGATCCCTGGGCGTTGGAGATCATATCTCAGGGATATCTTCTGGACTTCAAAGCTTCTCCTCCACAAGGGAGATTTAATCTTTCAAGGTTATCAGCAAACCAGATAAAGAAAGAGGCATTCCTAAGCTGTGTGCAAGACCTCCTAGTAATGGGAGTGATCCATCCAGTTCCGCGGACGGAACAAGGACAGGGATTTTATTCAAATCTGTTTGTGGTTCCCAAAAAAGAGGGAACCTTCAGACCAATCTTGGATCTAAAGATCTTAAACAAATTCCTCAGTTCCATCATTCAAAATGGAAACTATTCGGACCATCCTACCCATGTTCCAAGAGGGTCAGTACATGACCACAGTGGATTTAAAGGATGCCTACCTTCACATACCGATTCACAAAGATCATCATCGGTTCCTAAGGTTCGCCTTTCTAGACAGGCATTACCAATTTGTAGCTCTTCCCTTCGGGTTGGCTACTGCCCCGAGAATTTTTACAATGGTTCTGGGCTCACTTCTGGCGGTTCTAAGACCGCGAGGCATAGCGGTGGCTCCGTATCTAGACGACATCCTGATACAGGCGTCAAGCTTTCAAATTGCCAAGTCTCATACAGAGATAGTTCTGGCATTTCTGAGGTCGCATGGGTGGAAAGTGAACGTGGAAAAGAGTTCTCTATCACCACTCACAAGAGTCTCCTTCCTAGGGACTCTGATAGATTCTGTAGAGATGAAAATTTACCTGACGGAGTCCAGGTTATCAAAACTTCTAAATGCTTGCCGTGTCCTTCATTCCATTCCACGCCCGTCAGTGGCTCAGTGCATGGAAGTAATCGGCTTAATGGTAGCGGCAATGGACATAGTACCATTTGCGCGCCTGCATCTCAGACCGCTGCAATTATGCATGCTAGGTCAGTGGAATGGGGATTACTCAGATTTGTCCCCTCCACTAAATCTGGATCAAGAGACCAGAGATTCTCTTCTCTGGTGGCTATCTCAGGTCCATCTGTCCAAGGGTATGACCTTTCACAGGCCAGATTGGACGATTGTAACAACAGATGCCAGCCTTCTAGGTTGGGGCGCAGTCTGGAACTCCCTGAAGGCTCAGGGATCGTGGACTCAGGAGGAGAAACTCCTCCCAATAAATATTCTGGAGTTAAGAGCAATATTCAATGCTCTTCTAGCTTGGCCTCAGTTAGCAACACTGAGGTTCATCAGATTTCAGTCAGACAACATCACTACTGTGGCTTACATCAACCATCAAGGGGGAACCAGGAGTTCCCTAGCGATGTTGGAAGTCTCAAAGATAATTCGCTGGGCAGAGTCCCTCTCTTGCCACCTGTCAGCGATCTACATCCCAGGCGTGGAGATCTGGGAGGCGGATTTTCTAAGTCGCCAGACTTTTCATCCGGGGGAGTGGGTACTCCATCCGGAGGTGTTTGCTCAACTGGTCCATCGTTGGGGCAAACCAGATCTGGATCTCATGGCGTCTCGCCAGAACGCCAAGCTTCCTTGTTACGGATCCAGGTCCAGGGACCCGGGAGCGATGCTGATAGATGCTCTAGCAGCTCCTTGGTTCTTCAACCTGGCTTATGTGTTTCCACCGTTTCCTCTGCTCCCTCGACTGATTGCCAAGATCAAGCAGGAGAGAGCATCGGTGATTCTGATAGCGCCTGCGTGGCCACGCAGGACTTGGTATGCAGACCTAGTGGACATGTCATCTTTTCCACCATGGTCTCTGCCTCTTAGGCAGGACCTTCTAATACAAGGTCCTTTCAATCATCCAAATCTAATTTCTCTGAGACTGACTGCATGGAGATTGAACGCTTCATTCTATCAAGACGTGGCTTCTCCGAGTCAGTCATTGATACCTTAATACAGGCACGAAATCCTGTCACCAGGAAAATCTACCATAAGATATGGCGTAAATATCTTTATTGGTGTGAATCCAAGAATTACTCATGGAGAAAGGTTAGGATTCCTAGGATATTGTCCTTTCTCCAAGAGGGTTTGGACAAAGGATTATCAGCTAGTTCTTTAAAAGGACAGATTTCTGCTCTGTCTATTCTTTTGCACAAGCGTCTGGCAGAGGTTCCAGACGTCCAGGCATTTTGTCAGGCTTTGGTTAGAATTAAGCCTGTGTTTAAAACTGTTGCTCCCCCGCGGAGCTTAAACTTGGTTCTTAAAGTTCTTCAAGGAGATCCGTTTGAACCCCTTCATTCCATTGATATTAAACTTTTATCTTGGAAAGTTCTGTTTTTGATGGCTATTTCCTCGGCTCGAAGAGTCTCTGAGTTATCTGCCTTACATTGTGATTCTCCTTATCTGATTTTTCATTCAGACAAGGTAGTTCTGCGTACCAAACCTGGGTTTTTACCTGAGGTGGTTTCTAACAAGAATATCAATCAAGAGATTGTTGTTCCATCATTGTGTCCTAATCAAAGAAGGTACGTCTTTTGCATAATCTGGACGTAGTCCGTGCCTTGAAGTTTTACTTACAGGCTACTAAAGATGTTCGTTCAACATCTGCCCTGTTTGTCGTTTACTCTGGACAGAGGAGAGGTCAAAAAGCTTCGGCAACCTCTCTCTCCTTTTGGCTTCGGAGCATAATACGTTTAGCCTATGAGACTGCTGGACAGCAGTCCCCTGAAAGGATTACAGCTCATTCTACTAGAGCTGTGGCTTCCACCTGGGCCTTTAAAAATGAGCCCTCTGTTGAACAGATTTGCAAGGCTGCGACTTGTCTTCGCTTCACACTTTTTCAAAATTTTACAAATTTGACACTTTTGCTTCTTCGGAGGCTGTTTTTGGGAGAAGGGTTCTACAGGCAGTGGTTCCTTCCGTTTAAGTTCCTGCCTTGTCCCTCCCATCATCCGTGTACTTTAGCTTTGGTATTGGTATCCCACAAGTAATGGATGATCCGTGGACTGGATACACTTAACAAGAGAAAACATAATTTATGCTTACCTGATAAATTTATTTCTCTTGTAGTGTATCCAGTCCACGGCCCGTCCTGTCCTTTTAAGGCAGGTCTACATTTTTATTAAACTACAGTCACCACTGCACCCTATAGTTTCTCCTTTCTCGTCTTGTTCGGTCGAATGACTGGATATCGCAGTGAGGGGAGGAGCTATATAGCAGCTCTGCTGTGGGTGATCCTCTTGCAACTTCCTGTTGGGAAGGAGAATATCCCACAAGTAATGGATGATCCGTGGACTGGATACACTACAAGATAAATATATTTATCAGGTAAGCATAAATTATGTTTTTATCATTATGAAATGGCTAGCCTAGCAGCAGATACCTTAAACACGAAGGAAGTTTTTATTGCACAATGGGAGCCATTTATCGTGTATTATGAAGGTAGAATGCGAAGAGGTTCTGAAACCCCATAGTAAAAAGCTAATATATTGCTGGGTGGCCTGGTGGGGAGCCGGGACCTCTTGCCTGTCATCTATTATCAGGAGACTGCTATTTATTTTTAATCGCTGCAAATAATAAATGTTTTCTCCCCTTCCATTGTCCGAGGCTACAGCAATAATACCTGACAGGTTCCAAGAAGATAGCAGGAGAAACATGGACTTTAAAATATGAACAAATATAACACAGAACTGTCAAAACAATTTACGAAGTTGATATACTTGGAAATGTACTGACAACGTTAATACTATGATTGTACATGTCTAATTGTGTCATTTATATTATAAAAATCAATAAAAACCTTTTCAAAATAAAATCGGATCCCAAGCTTATAGCTTCTAAATTAGCCCCCTAACCCTGCATCTTTCCACATGATCAATGCTTTAAGGTCTGTGCAGTGGGAGTGAAAAGCAGGACAGAGCTGTTGCCTGACAACCAAGTAGATATGTGACAAGTGCTGTAGATGCCAACCTCTGTTATAGATCCTTAATTTAAGACTCTCTTTTGCTTTGAGGCTATACTGACATAATTTGAAATCTAATGTTTGCTATATGCTTGTGGCATCACAGGGACTCCATTCACATATGTGTATCTATAAGCATTATCACAAAATGCTACAAGTTAGTTTTTTTTTTGTCAAACCCCTAGTAGAGGCTGTAATTATGACATTCAAGCACATAATCGGCTATATTGTCTACTAGGCAAATAAAAAATTATCAACCTATTGTAATTACAAAGTGCTTAAAGATTACTGCAATAGCATATACTGTAATGTACATATGTACATTGTTGCTCCATTAGAACATGTAAAAATGTCACATTTACACACACACTGTATATACATACATATGTACACAGATATGGACACCATACATAAGCATTATATACATACAGAAATCATATAGACATTGTAGAAGCATGTCTAAACTAGACCTAAGTATACATCCACTTTAGAAACCTGACATACAGATGCTGTATATACTGTAGACATACAGACCGTTCCATACCTCGCAACATTTGTGGCTGGGTATCTGGGACTCAGGAGGTTTATGGGGGCTAGTTGCGGTTTTGTGGGAGGATCCATGTTTGGAGGGTATAGTTTGTGAGTGTGTCTGGGCTGTTTGTGGGTGTGTCTGAGTGCCCTGTGCGGTGGGGCTAAGGGACATTCTGCAAATAGGGACATGTCTGTCTTAAAGGGAAAGCGGGGCAGAACTCAGAACCAGGGATTGTCCCTCTCAAATAGGGACAGTTGTGATGTCTGGGTAATACACCATATAAAATGTAAGAAATAACACACAAACAGAAAGCACAACTCTCACTCACATGCAATACACCACAACTTGACAATTTTGTTTGCAACATATTACCCACCCTGCATAATGAAATCAGCCATTTGATGGTAAAGAGCCAGGAAATGAATGTGTATATAGGGATGTTTCTAGAAAAGTACAAAGTTAGGAGCCAGAACTACAATGTTAGTAGCCATGTTTATAGCGCTACAGAATCTGCTGGCTCTCTACAAATAATAATAATAATTATAATAACAGTACCACTTAGTACACAAAACACTGTACACACATAATATAAGCAAAGCTATAAACTCTATCTTAAGAATATCTTGGGTCACCTACCAACAGCCATTCTAACAAGTCATGACATGCCCCCCCCATAACCCAACAAAACTCCTACTTGGGTTACCATAGCTCCGCCCCCGCGTTTCTATGACTGCTGTGTCCAGACACCATCTCGAAAATGCAAGGTCTATAGATACTATACATGAATAGATTATATAAATACACAAAGGCCCACCATATGTGCATCACACATGCAAAAATTATACATAGACTTAAACATGCATGCACAGTGCATCATTTGTACATTGTATTCCCCCCACTGCCAAAATTACACAATATACTAATGTGTTCGGTGTATTTTTAAAATGGTAAAATCAATTACTGATTCCCCACATTTTAAAAAAATAAGCAAAAGAACATTATAGAAAATGTAGCATGTAATGGAAGTGTTTTATACACTGCAGTTACTGTGCATGCTTAAATGGTCATACTAGTTGAAAAATACATGCTCTAATAAAGCATGTCATTTTAAAACTAGCAACCTTGCATTACTTTGTGTTTAACCCCTGCAAAGGTGTTAAACACACAGTAGAAGTACCGCTAAGGACCTGCAAAACACTGTAGGTCCCAAACAGAAACCACAGGTGATCCAATCAGCAGTATTAGCTACACAGTGAGTTGTACAGCAGATTGGATTAGCAGCGTTTTCCGCTAGGGACCCTTTGCGGAGGTTAAACGCACAGTAGCGGAGGGTCGCTAGAACAAATTAGAGCATTACTATTATGGCCCTTTAAATAAATCTTCCTGTTAAGGTTTTGTGACTCCCACTCTGGTGTTTTGCAAACATTTTGGATTATGTTTAAATGAGTCGTTTATCAAGATAAGACTGTTGGCTTCTAAGTCTGTTAGATTGTGCATAAGGTGTTGGTTAATAAAGTATTTCTATGTAATTTGACATTCTATGACTTGCATGGGAAAATATTTCCTGACTACAGCAATATCAGACAGATACCTCTGTTTTATAAATGAGCTTTTTATGGCTTGCCTTGTGTTTCATGGGCTGTTTGTTTGTATTCTGTAATAATAAATCAGATCCATAGGGAAATGGGATACTACTTCACAAGAAGAATAGTAAAGTAGTGGAACAGACAATTTGTAGATCTGTTATAGTTTATAACAATACTTTTTTAGAAACGTCAAAATGAAACTTTCATTGTTCAGATGAGCATGCACGTTGTTGAACCACATACCTAGGTAGTCCCAGGAGCAGCAGTTACACAAATGCCTCTTGTAATTGGCTCAGGTAGGTCCCTGCAGGGCATTGCTGTTCTGGAACTTTTACTATTTGCATTGGTTAGTTTATATGCCATATTACTCTTAAAACATATTTTGGTTTTGAACATGGTGTACTGAAAGTCAGTTGTTGTTCTGACTGCTATGCCATTGTGTCTCATCACCAGTCCTTAGCTCTTGGCTTTCTAAATGCTTCCTATCTGCATTGAGTACTGCTAGAAAAATCTAACTGGAGGATACATGAAATAACCACCTGATCTGAAGAAGAGAGAGACCGTTCTTGTCTGGTAGGGTATAACAAGGATTAGAGTTGAAAAACACTGTCTTTAGCTGTACAAGGTCTTTATAAACTCTCTACCAGGAAACAAAACAAAAAAAATAGTCTCATAGTTACTATAGGCACGGGTGAAATGCATTCACAAATTAACTTTGTGCGAACTGTATTACCAAGATATTTGCTTAAACTAATTGCAAAAACTCAACCTAACTCAAGCATTTGTCTAAGGCTTTTATTTATTATTTTTATTGACCAGATATAGCAGCATCAATACAAAATTGAAAAAGTAGGTATCCAAACATACTTATTAAATCCGAGTATTGGTCCAATGTTTAAATAATTTGAACAAAAAACAGACAACCAATGTAGAAAGTAGACAGATGATATTGGGTATTGTTACAGAATAACCTTTGAAGTAATGATAAAATAATTACAACATAAGTATGCAATAGCAATCAAGTCTTATATATGATATATATTAGACTATAAGTGATTGAGAGGGGAAGGAGGTGCCGAGTGGTGACGTCTTTGCGTCACGTAGGAAGGAGAGCAGCGTGCAGAGAAGGGATGTGAAGTGAGCGGAGGTGGAATCACGGACCCACGCTCAGCTAAACAAGCAAACATTTACCTGGCACCTTAGCTGCTACAGCCAACCAATCTGGGCAGGTGGCGCAGCTTTGCAGGTGATGACTGGAAAGACGGACTGGATGTTCCTGATCCTCACCCCGGCACAAAGTGGAGGCATAGACTCAAAGAATCAAGGAGCCAGCCTGAAGAAAAATCCCGACAAGGGTTTTTGAGTATCTCACAGTTACATCAGGTGAGACCTGGTCCTCCCAGAGAGCTCGTAAAGGTAAAAGTCGAAGGGGCTTAGCACAAAGGACGAGCAAGCAGACGAGGTATCCCAGCTATAGTGGAAGCTCAGCCTGAAAAGGAAAGTAAGGGGAACTTACGCTATGTTTGTTATCCCCATATACTTTTCAAGTAAATCTGTTCCCAAATTGTTGCAGTTGGTATTGGCACTGGATTGCGTAACTGAAGGAGCCTGGAGTTACAAGCTCTATAAAGTTTCTGGGAATAATAATCACTGTGGGCACCATTTTATTTTAAACCCTCTAAATCCTAATTGAGCATCTTGGAGAATTTGGTAAGGGTATATCAGTTTAAACAGGCAGAGCAGACAGTTTCCTGTTGCTCCTGGGGAAAATCTCAAGGGGTGTTCTACACCCTTATATTGCATAAGTAATACGGCCCCCAAGCTGAAAGTTATACCTGCCTGCACTGGACTGTGTATAATAACGCAGTACTACAGATAAGGAGCTGGAAGACATGACTTTAAAAAGACTGGTTACATACGGCTAGATTACAAGCTTTGCGTTATGAGCGGTGCGGTGCTAACTTGCACGTTATTGTCACCGCTCACTTCCCTACAGCGCTGGTACTACAGGTTTATAAAAACCCGGCGTTATCTGGCAAAAAGTGAGCATAGAGCAAAATTGTGCTCCATACCGCACTCCAATACCAGTGCTGCTGAAAGCCGCGGTGAGCTGGTTTTACGTGCTTGTGCACGATTTCCCCATAGACATCAATGGGGAGAGCCAGCTGAAAAAAAGTCTAACACCTGCAATAAAGCAGCGTAAAGCTCCGTAATGCAGCCCCATTGATTCCTATGGGGAAACAAAATTTATGTTTACACCTAACACCCTAACATGAACCCCGAGTCTAAACACCCCTAATCTTACACTTATTAACCCCTAATTTGCTGCCCTAACATTGCCACCACCTACCTACATTTATTAACCCCTTATCTGCCACCCCCAACGACGTCGCCACTATACTACATATACATTGTAGCTAGCTTAGGGTTTATTTTTATTATACAGGCAAGTTTGTATTTATTTTAACTAGGTAGAATAGTTAGTAAATAGTTAATAACTATTTAGTAACTATTCTAACTACCTAGCTAAAATAAATACAAATTTACATGTAAAATAAAACCTAACCTGTCTTACACTAACACCTAACATTACACTACAATTAAATCAATTACCTAAATTAAATACAATTACCTAAATTACAAAAAAAACAAACCCTAAATTACACAAAATTAAAAAAAGAAATGATCAGATATTTAAACTAATGACACCTAATCTAATAACCCTATCAAAATAAAAAAAGCCCCCCCCAAAATGAAAGAAAAAAACCCTAGCCTAAACTACCAATAGCCCTTAAAAGGGCCTTTTACGGGGCATTGTCCCAAAGAAATCGGCTTTTACCTGTTAAAAAAAAAAAAAAATACAAACACCCCCCCAATAGTAAAACCCACGACCCACACAACCAATCCCCCAAATAAAATCCTAACTAAAAAAACCTAAGCTCCCCATTGCCCTGAAAAGGGCATTTGGATGGGCATTGCCCTTAAAAGGGCATTTAGCTCTTTTTCAAGTGCCCAAATCCCTAATCTAAAAATAAAACCCACCCAATTAACCCTTAAAAAAAAGCCTAACACTAACCCCCGAAGATCCACTTAGTTTTTGAAGACCTGACATCCATCCTCAACGAAGCGGCAGAAGTCCTCATCGAAGCCGGCCGAAGTCTTCATCCAAGCCCGCAGAAGTCTTCATCTATCCGGCGCGGAGCGGCTCCATCTTCAAGACATCCGGTGCGGAGCATCCTCTTCAATCGAAGTCTTCTTGCAGAATGAAGGTTCCTTTAAATGACGTCATCCAAGATGGCGTCCCTTGAATTGCGATTGGGCTCGCATTCTATTGGCTGATTGGAACAGCCAATAGGATTGAAGCTTCAATTCTATTGGCTGTTCCAATCAGCCAATAGAATGCAAGCCCAATCGGAATTCAAGGGACGCTATCTTGGATGACGTCATTTAAAGGAACCTTCATTCTGCAAGAAGACTTCGATTGAAGAGGCTGATCCGCGCCGGATGTCTTGAAGATGGAGCCGCTCCGCGCTGGATAGATGAAGATAGAAGATGCCGTCTGGATGAAGACTTCTGCAGGCTTGGATGAAGACTTCTGCTGCTTCGTTAAGGATAGATGTCAGGTCTTTAAAAACTGTAAGTGGATCTTTGGGGGTTAGTGTTAGGCTTTTTTAAGGGTTTATTGGGTGGGCTTTATTTTTAGATAAGGGGGTTGGGCACTTGAAAAAGAGCTAAATGCCCTTTTTAGGGCAATGCCCATCCAAATGCCCTTTTCAGGGCAATGGGGAGATTAGGCTTTTTAGTTAGGATTTTATTTGGGGGGTTTGGTTGTGTGGGTGGTGGGTTTTACTGTTGGGGGGGGTTGTTGTATTTTTTTTTTTTACAGGTAAAAGAACTGATTTCTTTGGGACAATGCCCCGCAAAAGGCCCTTTTAAGGGCTATTGGTAGTTTAGTTTAGGCTAGGGATTTTTATTTTGGGAGGGTTTTTTATTTTGATAGGGCTATAAGATTAGCTGTAATTAGTTTAAATATCTGATAATTTCTTTTCTCTTGCAAGGTGTATCCAGTCCACGGATTCATCCTTACTTGTGGGATATTCTCATTCCCTACAGGAAGTGGCAAAGAGAGCACACAGCAGAGCTGTCCATATAGCTCCACCCCCAAGCTCCACCCCCCCAGTCATTCTCTTTGCCGGCTCTGGCAGCAGGGCCTCTCTACGGGAGGGTAAAGTGAATGTGGTGTTAGATTTGTAGTTTTATATCTTCAATCAAAAGTTTGTTATTTTTAAATGGTACCGGTTTGTACTATTTACTCTCTGGCAGAAATGTGATGAAGAATTCTGCTGAGAGGAAAATGATTTTAGCATGTTGTAACTAAAATCCATTGCTGTTCCCACACAGGACTGAGGAGTACCAGAAAACTTCAGTTGGGGGGAACAGTTTGCAGGCTTAACTGCATTAAGGTATGTTTCAGTCATCTTTTTTCTAGTCAAGACAAGATAATGCTAGAAGACTGACAAGAATCCCCATGTGGGAAGGGTAAGCCATGTTCTGAGACTCAGTATAGAACTATAGGCTTATTTAAGAGGGCTCAATAGGCTGGTTGACACTGTTGCAGGGCAATCGATTATTTTATTTAACAAAATATTCATTATAGACACTTTTTAAACACTTTTGGTGTATTTATTACGGGGTTTTATTCCACATGGCATTGTTTTAGTCACCTAAAATGGGGATTCTGAAGGCCTCACAACTCCGGAGTGGGAGGGGCCTAATTTCGCGCCTCAGTTGCTCAGTTAATCCTGACAGATTGTTCATGCTGCTACACATGGAGGGTTCAGAGACTGTTTGAGGACTTCCAGAGGCTTGCTTTTCACAAAACTAATCCCTAAGGGCAGGTAGGGCCACAGCAGGCTGCTGTGGCAAGGTGCTGTAGTTTATTAACCGGTTGTAGGCTTTAGACAGCTCCGGTTTGGGCATTAAAGGGTTAATCAGGCTGAAACTTGTTGTGCAATCATATCGAAGCATTAGGCACACACTGTGAAAAATTTTCACTATTTTGTAAAAATGTGTGCGCTTTTTATTTCTTAAAGGCACAGTACCGTTTATTTCAAATTGTGTTTTTTATTGATTAAAGTGTTTTTCCAAGCCTGCTTATGTATAATACTAATCTGTTAAACATGTCTGACACTAAGGAAAAGCCTTGCTCTATGTGTTCAGAAGCCATGGTGGAACCCCACTCAAAATGTGTCCTAAGTGCACTAATGTGTCTATACACTTTAAAGATCATATTGTGTCACTTAAAAATATAGCCCTAGATGATTCTTTGACTGAAGGTAATGAGGATAGTCCGCCTTCCTCTCCCCATGTGTCATCACCAGTTATGCCCGCTCAAGCAATACCTAGTACCTCTAGTGCACCTATTACATTGCAACAACTAGCGACAGTCCTGGATAATTCCCTTGCGGCCTTTCTATCCAAACTGCCAGTTTTCCCTAAAAAGCGCGATAGCTCTGTTTTAAGAACAGATGAGGAGCAGTCGGAAGCTTTGGGAGGTTTATCTGATGTACCCTCACAACACTCTGAAGTAGGGGCGAGGGATGTGATGTCTGAGGGAGAAATTTCTGACTCTGGAAAGGTTTCTCAGCAGGCAGAATCAGATTCACTAGCGTTTAAATTTAAATTGGAACACCTCCGCGTATTGCTTAGGGAGGTTTTATCAACTCTGGATGATTGTGACCCTATGGTGGTCCCAGAGAAATTGTGTAAAATGGACAAATATCTAGAAGTCCCTGTATACACTGATGCGTTTCTGATCCCTAAGAGGGTGGCGGATATTGTTGCTAGGGAATGGGAGAGACCAGGTGTACCTTTTGTGTCCCCCCCTATCTTTAAGAAAATGTTCCCCATAACTGATCCCAGGCGGGACGCGTGGCAGACGGTCCCTAAGGTAGAGGGGGCAGTTTCGACACTAGCCAAGCGCACAACCATTCCAATTGAAGACAGTTGTGCTTTTAAAGATCCTATGGATAAAAAGTTAGAAGGTTTACTAAAGAAAATATTTGTTCAACAAGGTTTCCTTCTCCAACCTATTGCCTGCATTATTCCTGTAACTACTGCAGCGGCTTTTTGGATTGAGGCACTGGAGGAGTCGCTCCAGAGGGAGACTTCACATGACGAAGTCATGGATAGAATTAATGCTCTAAAGCTGGCTAATTCTTTTATCACAGATGCCGCTTTGCAATTAGCTAAGTTAGTGGTGAAAAATTCTGGTTTCGCCATTATGGCGCGCAGAGCGCTTTGGCTCAAGTCATGGTCGGCTGACGTGTCGTCCAAAACAAAATTACTAAATAAGTATGCAGGCCTAGTGGACATGTCATCTGTCCCACCTTGGACACTGCCAATGAGGCAGGATCTTCTAATGCAGGGTCCATTCAAGCATCCAAATCTAGTTTCTCTGCAGCTGATTGCTTGGAGATTGAATGCTTAATTCTATCTAAGCGTGGGTTCTCTGAATCAGTTATAGATACTCTGATCCAGGCTAGAAAGCCTGTCACCAGTAAAATGTACCATAAGATATGGCGGAAATATCTTTGTTGGTGTGAATCCAAGGGTTACTCGTGGAGTAAGATTAGGATTCCAAGGATATTGTCTTTTCTCCAAGAAGGATTGGAGAAAGGCTTGTCAGCTAGTTCCTTAAAGGTACCAGACGTTCAAGCGTTTGCTCAGGCTTTAGTCAGAATCAAGCCTGTCTATAAACCTGTGGCTCCACCATGGAGTCTAAATTTAGTTCTTTCAGTTCTTCAAGGGGTTCCGTTTGAACCTTTACATTCCATAGATATTAAGTTATTATCTTGGAAAGTTTTGTTTTTGGTAGCTATATCTTCTGCTCGAAGAGTTTCAGAATTGTCTGCTTTGCAGTGTAATTCACCCTATCTGGTGTTCCATGCAGATAAGGTAGTTTTGCGTACCAAACCTGGTTTTCTTCCTAAAGTTGTTTCTAATAAGAATATTAACCAGGAAATCATTGTTCCTTCCCTGTGTCCTAATCCAGCTTCAAAGAAGGAACGGCTATTACACAATCTTGATGTGGTTCGTGCTTTGAAATTCTATTTGCAAGCAACCAAGGATTTCAGACAAACATTATCCTTGTTTGTTGTCTATTCTGGTAAGAGGAGAGGTCAGAAAGCGACTGCTACCTCTTTCCTTCTGGCTGAAAAGCATCATCCGATTGGCTTATGAGACTGCTGGACAGCAGCCTCCTGAACGAATTACAGCTCATTCCACCAGAGCTGTGTCTTCCACATGGGCTTTCAAGAATGAGGCTTCTGTTGAACAGATTTGTAAGGCAGCGACTTGGTCTTCACTGCATACTTTTGCCAAATTTTACAAATTCGATACTTTTGCTTCTTCGGAGGCTATTTTTGGGAGAAAGGTTTTGCAAGCAGTGGTGCCTTCCGTTAAGGTTACCTGTCTTGTTCCCTCCCTTCATTCGATGAATCCGTGGACTGGATACACCTTGCAAGAGAAAACAGAATTTATGCTTACCTGATAAATTACTTTCTCTTGCGGTGTATCCAGTCCACGGCCCGACCTGGCAATTAAGTCAGGTTAATAAATTTGTTTGTTTAAACTACAGTCACCACTGCACCCTATGGTTTCTCCTTTTTCTCCTAACCTTCGGTCGAATGACTGGGGGGGGGAGCTATATGGACAGCTCTGCTGTGTGCTCTCTTTGCCACTTCCTGTAGGGAATGAGAATATCCCACAAGTAAGGATGAATCCGTGGACTGGATACACCGCAAAAGAAAATAATTTATCAGGTAAGCATAAATTCTGTTTTTTTATTTTGTGTAATTTAGTGTTTGTTTTTTTGTAATTTAGGTAATTGTATTTAATTTATGTAATTTAGGTAATTGTATTGTAAGGTTAGGTGTTAGTGTAACTCAGGTTAGGTTTTATTTTACAGGTAAATTTGTATTTATTTTAGCTAAGTAGTTAGTAAATAGTTAATGATAACTATTTAGTAACTATTCTACCTAGTTAAAATAAATACAAACTTGCCTGTGAAATTAAAATAAACCCTAAGCTAGCTACATTGTAACTATTAGTTATACAGGGAGTGCAGAATTATTAGGCAAATGAGTATTTTAACCACATCATCATCTTTATGCATGTTGTCTTACTCCAAGCTGTATAGGCTCGAAAGCCTACTACCAATTAAGCATTTTAGGTGATGTGCATCTCTGTAATGAGAAGGGGTGTGGTCTAATGACATCAACACCCTATATCAGGTGTGCAGAATTATTAGGCAACTTCCTTTCCTTTGGCAAAATGGGTCAAAAGAAGGACTTGACAGGCTCAGAAAAGTCAAAAATAGTGAGATATCTTGCAGAGGGATGCAGCACTCTTAAAATTGTAAAGCTTCTGAAGCGTGATCATCGAACAATCAAGCGTTTCATTCAAAATAGTCAGGGTCGCAAGAAGCGTGTGGAAAAACCAAGGCACAAAATAACTGCCCATGAACTGAGAAAAGTCAAGCGTGCAGCTGCCAAGATGCCACTTGCCACCAGTTTGGCCATATTTCAGAGCTGCAACATCACTGGAGTGCCCAAAAGCACAAGGTGTGCAATACTCAGAGACATGGCCAAGGTAAGAAAGGCTGAAAGACGACCACCACTGAACAAGACACACAAGCTGAAACGTCAAGACTGGGCCAAGAAATTTCTCAAGACTGATTTTTCTAAGGTTTTATGGACTGATGAAATGAGAGTGAGTCTTGATGGGCCAGATGGATGGGCCCGTGGCTGGATTGGTAAAGGGCAGAGAGAGCTCCAGTCCGACTCAGACGCCAGCAAGGTGGAGGTGGAGTACTGGTTTGGGCTGGTATCATCAAAGATGAGCTTGTGGGGCCTTTTCGGGTTGAGGATGGAGTCAAGCTCAACTCCCAGTCCTGCTGCCAGTTTCTGGAAGACACCTTCTTCAAGCAGCGGTACAGGAAGAAGTCTGCATCCTTCAAGAAAAACATGATTTTCATGCAGGACAATGCTCCATCACACGCGTCCAAGTACTCCACAGTGTGGCTGGCAAGAAAGGGTATAAAAGAAGAAAATCTAATGACATGGCCTCCTTGTTCACCTGACCTGAACCCCATTGAGAACCTGTGGTCCATCATCAAATGTGAGATTTACAAGGAGGGAAAACAGTACACCTCTCTGAACAGTGTCTGGGAGGCTGTGGTTGCTGCTGCACGCAATGTTGATGGTGAACAGATCAAAACACTGACAGAATCCATGGATGGCAGGCTTTTGAGTGTCCTTGCAAAGAAAGGTGGCTATATTGGTCACTGATTTGTTTTTGTTTTGTTTTTGAATGTCAGAAATGTATATTTGTGAATGTTGAGATGTTATATTGGTTTCACTGGTAAAAATAAATAATTGAAATGGGTATATATTTGTTTTTTGTTAAGTTGCCTAATAATTATGCACAGTAATAGTCACCTGCACACAGATATCCCCCTAAAATAGCTATAACTAAAAACAAAACTATTCAGCTTTGATATTAATGAGTTTTTTGGGTTCATTGAGAACATGGTTGTTGTTCAATCATAAAATTAATCCTCAAAAATACAACTTGCCTAATAATTCTGCACTCCCTGTATTGTAGCTAGCTTACGGTTTATTTTATAGGTAAGTTTTTAGTTTTAAATAGGAATAATTTAGGTAATGATAGTAGGTTTTATTTAGATTTATTTTAATTATATTTAAGTTAGGGGGTGTTAGGGTTAGACTTAGGTTTAGGGGTTAATAAATTTAGTATAGTGGCGGCGACGTTGGGGGCGGCAGATTAGGTGTTAATAAATGTAGGTAGGTGGTGGCGATGTTAGGGGCGGCCGGTTAGGGGTTAATAATATTTAACTAGTGATTGCGGGAGTGCGACGGTTTAGGGGTTAATATGTTTATTAAAGTGGCGGCGATGTCCAGAGCGGCAGATTAGGGGTTAATAATTTTTATTTTAGTGTTTGCGATGCGGGAGGGCCTCGGTTTAGGGGTTAATAGGTTGTTTATGGGTGTAAGTATACTTTTTAGCACTTTAGTTTATGAGTTTTAAGCTACAGCTTTGTAGCGCAAAACTCATAACTACTGACTTTCAGGTTACGTTATGGATCTTGACGGTATTGGCTGTACAGCTCACTTTTTGGCCTCCCAGGCAGATTCGTAATACCGGCGCTATGGAAGTCTCATTGAAAAAGGACTTTTTGAAAGCTGCGGTAATTACGTTGCTTTACGACCAAAAAAGTGTGCGGTGCAGCTAAACCTGCAAGACTCATAATACCAGTGGTAGAGAAAAAGCGTTATGAGCCTTAACGCTGCTTTTTCACCCATACTGCAAAACTCGTAATCTAGCCTATAGCTCTCAAAGTTGCTTTAGTCTTCATATATTCACCTCTTAAAGCTAGTAGCCTTTGTCAGCACTCTGTTTACTGTAAGCTATACTCTGAAAGATAATACTCTGAAAGATAATTTAGCTTGTATAGAACCTTATATAAAATCACAGTACTACAGAATAGGAGCTTTAAGTCAAGCCTTTAAATAAGCCTGGATACTTAGTATTTTAAGCTATTTTTGCCCTCATACATCCACTCCCTTGTTACTACCCAATACTCTCCAAAATAACTAGTAATTGTACCAGCTATAATATAAGGATCCTGTAATGTGAAGTCTGGATGGACAAATACTTAAGATCTCAGAAAATGTCTCCCAAGTATAAATGTTTCTGGGAGTTCATTGTTGGAGGATAAAGGGGAAGAAGCAAGTGAGGCCAACAACATAGCTACTCAAGTCTCTTAAATTAATCTCCTCCATTTTGGGAAATATAAGAGCAAACTCTGTTTAATGCACTAAAACAGTCGGCTCATAGAGTTGGAGCAAAGGATATCGGAATGTGAAGATATCTTAGAAAGCAGATATACGTCACAAAAAAGACAGATTTGAGAATTTAGTGTTAATATAGAAGTCCCACAAGAACACAATATCATCGTAAACCTCTTTACGTCTATTCTTAATATAATGATACTCTAACCTCAACACTAGTATCTATCCAAATAACAACAGTGGGAACTTCCATTGATTTCCATCTTCTGACTAAATTTATTTTTTCAGCATTGCAGAAAATATTTAAATGATTTCTTCTGTGAAAAAATAAGTTAGATGTTTATGAATAGCCATATATTCAGTTCTACTACGAAAATTTTATTAAAAACAATAGAGGATTCCTTCGCTATTGCTTTCCAGAAGGGAGTATTCTTTTGACAACTCCACCAAAGCTTGTATTGCATTAAGGACACGTGGTAGAGTAATCATTTTAATACAATTTATTCTCCCTAACCATGAAAGATTTTTTTGGACTTCCACCTGGAGAGAACCCCCACAATATTCTTTTGTAGGGATTCATAATTAAATTTGAATGTTATTTATATAAACAGTTAAAAACATACCTAAATATTTAGGTTTATTGTTGTGCTATTGAAAAGGTCAACTCAAGTTGATTTAATTTTTTCTGGGGGAAGATTTACATTTCAAGATTTCCAATTTCGAAAAATGAATGCTAAAATTGGATACTACTTGAAATTCACCAAACAGATCGCAAACTCTAGGAATAGCAGATTCAGGGCTTGTAAATAATAATTTGTCATGTGCGTACAGTAAAATTTTATGTTCAGTATTCCCAATCTGAGTTGCTTCTATACTAGGATCAAGCCTGATCTCTATAGCAGGCAAACAATAAAGGGAATAAGGGATATCCCTGTTTAGTCCCATTAGTGATGGGGAAAGAATCTGACAAGGTTTGATTAAATCTAATTCTTGCCGTTGAAGATACATATAAAGCAAATGTCTTTGAACCATTGACCCAAACCAAATTTAACAAGGGAATGTTTAAAAAAAAAGACCAAGAGACGCGGTCAAAAGCTTTTTCCGCATCTTGGATAACACCGCAAGAGGAACCCGACTCCCTTTGGCAGGTAAAAGCAGGTGAACTGCCCTTATCATATTCTGCTTCTCTTGTTTGAATTAAACCAACTTGGTCACCTCCAATTAAGTAGGGCATGACCGTGCTGAGTCTGTTTGCTAATAATTTGGTGTATAGTTTAACGTTCTAGGGGAGAAATGGGTCTATAATTTTGTAACTTGCTTATATTTTTCCCAGGCTTGGGTAAAAGCGTAATATATGCCTCTAGTGATTGTTTTAAAAAAAAAAAGGTTGAGCATCTCCCAATTAATTGTCTGCGGGGATAGAATATCTTTAAATTTCTTGTACTAGTGGTTGGTAAAAAAAAAAATTCAGACCTTTTGTCAGAAGGAAGATCTTTAATTACTAGACTGATTTCTTCAATTTGTTTAAGGATTTTTATTTTTCCTCTGGCTGAAAAGAATGGCACATAAAGTATATGCTGTGGAACTTCTTGGGTGCTGAAATAGTTTCTCTACAAAAGTATACTGCCATACTCAAAGACCATGTGTTTCAAGACATACACCACCATTTTTGTCAATAAGTTTTTTCCTGAGGGAAAATGTTTCAGAGCAAGTGTTATTTATTTTGAGTGATGAGTAGATGGTAAGGATACAAAACAGCAAGATGGGTGAAATACAGCTCATAAGCTGGAGGAAGGCAGAACAATATTTTACGGGCTTGGTCATTGGCTGCGGCAAATAAAATTGTAAGACAACTATATCTGATTAATTTGATATCTCTGGGTAATGTTTAATTGCTGTAATTTCATGTATGACTAAATCCCTTTTTAAATATTTTTTTTAAATATCTATCAGTAAATATATTTATATACACATACATGCCCATTCAGCCAAAAGAGCATTTGTGAGGCCAGGCATTGTTACACAAAAAGTTCTTGCTCGCAGTGGGTGTGTGCTAGATCATTCCAAAGGCTAATGTTGCTTCCAGAGACAGTTTGGAACTCTGCAGTGAGTGATGCAACACGATAGGTGTTTTTTGGCTTCTGCATTCAGAAACCCGCTCTGTGAATTTGCGTGGTCTACCACTTTGGGGCTGGGCTGCATATATTATATATCGCAAAGCATTTTATATGAAAGCATACTAATTTTATGTTTAAAGATTTTTATTGAGCATATAACATACAAATACAGCGAGTGGTTACAATGATACAATGAAAAGAAAAATGTACATACATTTTCCACAAGCAGTAGTAACCAGGCCCACAGTAGTAAAACTGAGTAAGGAGTTAATGCTCCATGTCAAAAATAAAGTTTTAGATAAACCGTGTTGTAGGGCCATATACTTAAAATAATGCTCCTTTTTAACAATAGGGGTTGATTCAGTAAGGAAAGTCCCAACAGGGGAAATGAAGAGGCATCATAGTACTGTTAAAAGAGTATTCAGAAGAAAAGATTAAGTTAAGGTGTGTAGCGGAGGGGAAGTTGAGGGTTAGAGTAGAAAGATAAGAAGTCTGTGAGGGGGATAATTAGGGGGGGGGAGGAGAAGGAAGGGAAGGAAAAAAAAAAAAAAAAAAAGGGGAGGGGGGTGGGGCATTGGTAGGTAACGGTAGTGGGTAGGGGGGAGGAGGGTGCCGGCTTAGCGTACGTGCAAATATTCCCCCCTTACTGGCCAGTGTGGCCAACAGCGGGAGGGTTCCATATTTCCAACATAGCTTCATGAATGTCTAGGTTACCGCTTTTTAAGTAATGATATCTCTCTAGTCCTAAAAGTAAGGAAACCTGGGCCCTCCATTCCAACAACGAGGGGACCTCTCTGGACTTCCATTTTCTCGGAATGAGAGCCTTGACACTGTTCAGCATAAGGTGTAGTAGGGACCTCCTGGATCTACTCCCCACTCTGGGCAGACCCAGGAATACCAGGATCCCCGGATCCTCTGGGATCCGCAGTCCTAGCTTTGCATTGATTTCCGACAACACGTCCGACCACAGAGAACCCAGCCTCTCACAGGACCACCAGATGTGAAGCACATCTGCCTCCTCACCACACCCTCTCCAGCATCTCCCGCTGCCCCTTCCATATATCCGGCAGATTCTGGCAGGAGTCAGATACCATCTGGCCATTAATTTGTAATTCATTTCTATGATGCCTGAGGAAATGGAGGCCTCTTTCAGGTGTTTAAAAGCTTTGTCCCACTCTTTAGAATCAATCTGTCTGTCAAGATCTGCTGACCATCTGTGTATAAATGATGGGTACGCCGTGCCCGTGTTAGTAGAAAGAATGGAATAGATCTTGGAGATGGTGTGTCTAGGTTGTGTTTGTTGTGTACATAAGCTTTCAAATGCCGTGAGGGGTCTGGAAAAAGCGCCTCTATTTTTGTGTGTTTGTATGTAATGGGCCAGGCGTGTGTATTCCAGCCAAGATGAAAAGTGCACTCCGCACCTCTCTTCAATTTCCTCTTTTAGTAAAAGCTTGGTTCCCGTCAGCATGTCGCCCACTGTCAAAGACTTTATGTGTGGGGAGTAGTCATGTGTCTGGTGGTGAACACCGGGGAGTCTCCTTTGTTTAATTCTGTGGGGGGTCATAGGTGCAAGCTGCGTGGATACTTGAGGGGAAGTCCCCAAAACCCTATCCCATACTGCAAAAAATGCCGTCCAGAGAGGATAGCAGGAGACCCCCAGGGGTCTGTCTTTAGGAGGGGTCCATGCCAAAGTACCCATGTTATCTAGATGTAATATTGCTCTATCTAATTGAACCCATTTCTTATCTAGTGAATTATGGCACCAGTCGATCAAATGTTGGAGGATTGTGGCCTGTCTGTAAGATTCAATATTCGGAACTCCCAGGCCTACTTTAAGTCTAGGGAGATGCATGGTGGATTTTGGGATACGGGGTCTAGACTTTTGCCAGATATATTGTCCTATAATATTTTGAATGCTGGGTATGTAAGGTGCAGGGAGTGGGATAGGGAGAGTCTGAAATAAGTAAAGGATCCTGGGAAGGATATTCATCTTAACTACCTGCGTTCTGCCTACCCAAGAAATTTGTTTATTGCCCCAGCTAGACATATCATTGGAGATGTTTGCTTTAAGGGAAGCGTAGTTGGCCTGGAACAAGTCCCGAGGGTCCGCGGTCAGGTATATACCTAGGTATTTCATTTTGAGAGGTTGTACTGTCAGGGAGGCAGAAGCCCTCAAAGGAATCATAATTTCCGGTGGCAGGTTAATGTTTAAAATCTCTGACTTGGAAACATTAAGATGAAAGTTGGAGAGGACTCCATAGTCTCTAAAAGTGCAGTCAGTGAGTGGGGGAGGCCCGTCAGGGAGAAGATTATATCGTCAGCGTATAAGGCTAATTTGTGTTCAAAGTGACCAATTTTAATGCCGGAAATGCGAGGGTTAAGTCTAATCTTTTGTGCTAGTGCCTCAATGGACAGGGCAAACAAGATAGGGGACAGGGGGCACCCCTGCCTAGTTCCATTTGTGATGGCGAATGGCTCAGACAAGATGTCATTAACTCGCACTCTGGCCGTAGGATTGGAGTATAGAGCGAACACTCTAGAGATGAAGACTTCACTAATGTTCATTTGTCTCATAACCGAACCCAGGAACCTCCAGCTGACCCTATCGAAAGCCTTTTCGGCATCAGTAGAAATTAGTGTCATGGGGATGTTGTTGGTGCGTGCATAACAAATGAGTTGTAAGGTTCTGAGGGTATTATCTTTCGCCTCCCTGCCCGGGACAAAGCCTACTTGATCAGGGGCGATTAATTTAGTCAGTATTTTATTAAGTCTGCCCGCCAATATCTTGGCGTACAGCTTAACGTCCACATTTAGTAAAGAAATAGGTCTGAAATTCTCAGGTTTAATGGGGGGCTTCCCTGGTTTAGGTAATATGGTTATATAGGCTTCCAGCATCTGTTTGGAGAAACCCCCAACTTCTTCAATATTGTTGAAGAGTTGCACGAGGTGGGGAGCTAAAAGTGATTTAAATGTCTTGTAGTACTTAATACCAAAGCCGTCAGGCCCGGGGCTCTTCCAAGATGGGGTGTTTTTAATAGCTTGCTCCAATTCCTCTATTGTGATGGGGTTGTCAAGTGCTGTGGAGTCATATATATCCAGTTGGGGCAGTTGAAGATTAGATATGTAGTTATGTAGGTCGCGAGGTTCCCCATCTACACTATCGGTTCCGACAGGGCCAGCCGGGAGGTGAAGGTTATAGAGTGAGTCATAATAAGATCGGAAGATCTTTGCGATAGCTGTGCTGTCCGACTTAGAGTTGCCTAATTTGTCCTGTATTGAGTGTATGTAGGACTTTAAACGTTTAAAAAGCATACTAATTTTAATAAAATGCAAATTCATATAACACATGTTTTTCTTGATGTTGAGCATATTTGTGTATTTGAATAACTTTTTTTTTTAGTAATTTTAACAGTAAGATTTTATCCTTTTTTAAAGGGACATTGTAGTGCATACATTTGAGAATTCTGCTGCTGTTATCCTCACTGGCCTTGTGTGTGGCTCCTAAATGTAATTTTAACTATGTGTTTAAGTCCTATATTGGAATTAAGAACATAGACTTGCAGGATCAGTAGTGCTAAAATAATATGCTCAAACTAAATAGAGCATGCAAATTTTGTTCTACAATCTTATTCTAAATGTTTTATTAGTAATTGGTTTTAATTATTAATACATTTTAGTACTTTTGATGCCATATTTGACTGCTTTTTGTTCTTCTAGTTGAGTAATAATGTTAACACTTCAGATATTGATTGCCTTAATAGGGAATAAGGGTAAGATAGGAATTCGCATACATGCAAGATTAATTTTTTAAATTAAATACAATTTTTTAATTGCCTTTTAAATTATTAATGGTGTTTTCATAGCTCATATTTTTATTTTAATGGTGTTCCTTCTAAACCCCCCCCCCCTTTTCCGAAAAAGCTGACAAGACTATTACCATAGCAACAAAGTCTGAGTTGTTGGCCTTGTTCTGCATAACTCTGAAAATGCCAGAGAGCTATTTACCATCCCTGATACTCCATGAGCATAATATTAAGGCAGTTTGGCAGTTTCTGTTATTGTTTACTTTGGAACGAAGAAAGAACTTGCTGTGTATGAATGGTAGACGGGCAGATTTACCTGCTGATTATTTTATGACTACAAGATTTTTCGTTGCTGCCAAAGATAGATACAAGTTGCAGAGGAGAAATTAGGAAGAAAAGGCAGTGGCTATTCCAGGGTAAATACAAACTACAGGACCCTAAGGCAGATTTTGTGGCATTGCCCCCCTCCCACTCACATTCTGTCCAAAACATTTAATTGAAAAGAGTATTAAGCTGAAATGGAATCTGTACTAAGGATCATGTGATATAATAACTTGAAGTCATGAATCTTGCTTAAAGGGACAGTCAACACTAGAATTTTTGTTCTTTAAAAAGAAAGATAATCCCTTTGTTACCCATTTCCCAGTTTTGCATAATCAACACAGTTATATTAATATACTTTTTACCTCTGTGATTACCTTGTATCTAAGATTCTGCAAACTGCCCCCTTATTTCAGTTCTTTTGACAGACTTGCATTTTAGCCAATCAGTGGTGCTCACTCCAGGGTAACGTCACATGCATGAGCTCAATGTTATCTATATGAAACACATGAACTAATGCCCTCTAGTGGTCAAAATGCATTCAGATTAGAGGCAGTCTTCAAGGTCTAAGAAATTAGCATAGGAACCTCCTAAGTCTAGCTTTCAACTAAGAATACAAAGCGAAAAACAAAGCAAAATTGGTGATAAAAGTAAATTGGAAAGTTGTTTAAAATTACAAATCATGAAAGTTTTTTTTTGGACTTGACTTTTAAAGGGACATTAAACACTAAATAAATGCTAGACAGAATTATGCATTCAAAGAAAGGATTAGTCTTAGAATGACATGTAGATGTATTTTTTTAAAGTTTCCTTAGTTGTTTAAATATTGACAAAATACGTTTTAGCATCTATAAAACAATGGGAGCTGCCATGTTGTAACTTAGGTTACCTTCTCTGCTGTGGCCAATTAGAGACAGTAATAAATAGGTCACTAGAGTTGTGCAGCCAATGTCTGTTTGGAGTATAACAGTGTTCTGCACTTTCATTTCTAACAGGAACTGAAAAGCTCACAATTTCAGATTGGAATTACAAGAAAAGGGGGCAAAGAAATAAAGTATATTGCAGAGTTTTTTATATATATATATATATGTTCATCTATAATGAAAACCTGGCCTGTTGGGTGGGGTACTTGAGGGCCACGGTTGAGAAACACTGAGATAGGGCATGCAATTTTAAACGGCTTTCAAATTTACATTTATCATCAAATTTGCTCTGTTCTCTTGGTATTCTTTGTTGAAAGCAAAACCTAGTAGGCTAATTTTCTAAACCCTTGAAGGCCGCCTCTTATCTCAGTGCATTTTGACAGTTTTTCACAGCTAGACAATGTTAGTTCATTTTGTGACATATAGATAGCACTGTGCTCACACCAGTGGAGTTATTTATGAGTCAGTTCTTTTGACAGACTTGCATTTTAGCCAATTAGTGCTGAGATAAGAAGGCAGTCTGCAGAGGCTTGGATACAGGTAATCACAGAGGTAAAAAGTACATTAATGTAACAGTGTTGGTTATGCAAATCTGGGCAATAGATACTTTTGTGATTATCTATCTTTTGAAACAATAAACCTTTTCAAGTAGACTGTCCCTTTAAAGGGACATTATACACTCATTTTTTCTTTGCATAAATGTTTTGTAGATAATCTATTTATATAGCCCATAAAGTTTTTTTTTTTAAATTAATGTATAGTTTTGCTTATTTTTAAATAACATTGCTCTGATTTTCAGACTCCTAACCAAGCCCCAAAGTTTTATGTGAATACGCTCGACTACCTACTCCAGCTTGCTCCTGTTTGTGTAAAGGGTCTTTTCATATGCAAAAGAAGGGGGAGGGGGGGAGTGTCTTATTTGCCACTTGCAGTGGGCTTTCCAGCTACCTTTTCAACAGAGCCAAACTGACAGCTTCTAAGTAAGTTTTTAAACAGTTTTATACTGGATTTTTATTTCAGTATCTGTGCATATTATTCTTTATAGTAGTGTCTATTACATGCAGTTATATGAAAATGAGTGTATACTGTCCCTTTAATCTTGCACTCTTGTACTCTTATTGACAGGTTAATATCTTTACTCCCACTGTGCCTTAAAGAGATAGTCTAGTCAGAATTAAACTTTCATGATTCAGACAGAGCATGCAATTTTAAAGGGACAGTCAAGTCCAAAAAAAACTTTCATTTTTCAAATATGGCATGTAATTTTAAACAACTTTCCAATTTACTTTTATCAACAATTTTGCTTTGTTCTCTTGGTATTCTAGTTGAAAGCAAACCTAGGAAGGCTCATATGATAATTTCTAAGCCCTTGAAGGCCGCCTCTACTTTTCACAGCAGGGGAGAGCAAGCTCATGTAGGCCATATAGATAGCATTGTGATCACGCCCGTGGCTAGTGGCAGACACTGCACTAATTGGCTAAAATGCAAGTCAATAGATAATAACTAAAAGTCATGTGATTAGGGGCGGTCAGAAGATGCTTAGATACAAGTTAGTCACAGAAGTAAAAAGTGTATTAATATAACAGCGTTGGTTTTGCAAAACTGGGGAATGGGTAATAAAGGGATTATCTATCTTTTTAAACAACACAAATTCTGGTGTTGACTGTCCCTTTAAGCAACTTTCTAATTTACTCCTATTTTCAATTTTTCTTCGTTCTCTTGGTATCTTTATCTGACAAATCAAGAATGTAAGCTTAGGAGTTGACCCATTTTTGGTTCAGCAAGTGCTACTCAATGGGCTGGCTTCTAAGCTTACATTTAAATAAAGATAAATTAGAAAGTTGCTTAAAATTACATGCTCTAATTTAACCATGAAAGTTTAATTTTTGACTAGACTATCCCTTTAAATGAGAAATGGAATGCACTGATTTGCAGAATTGTTGAATGTATAAAGCTGAACTGTATGAATGAAGATGAATTGTATGAAGAATTCTGTTGTACCAAACTATCAAATTGTCAAATAAAATGTTTTTTTTTTTTTCAGTAACTGCTGTCTACTTTGTCGATTTCCTACGTGAAATTTGCCAATTCCTTAGTCTCCATTATTTTCATCAAAAAAGTTTGCAAAAACTTGCCAGTATGGAGAGAAATCACACAAAATCTTTTATCATAATATTGTAAGGAACTTCGCAGTACTAACGAAGCTTCTTAGATAATCTCACCAGATCAGAGAGCTTTAGATCAGTGATTTGCAACCTTTTTTTTTTTTTTTTGCTGTGGCACACTTTTTTACATTAAAAAATCATGCGGCACACCACCATCCCAAAATTTTACAAAATCACACATTGTAGCCTAATACAGGATATATATATACATACACACACTGTACTGTACTGTGCTGTCATGTCATGCCTCCTACAAACTATACATGACATATTGACATTCATTCACAAACAATCATAATGATTGTCTATGAATGAATGTCAATGTCATGGTTGTAAATGATGCCTGATGAGCCTGTCACATACCTCCCAATATTTCAAAATTTGAAAGAGGGACACCCCCGCACTGTTGTCAGTCTGCCGCGGCACACCTGAGGATCTCTCACGGCACACTAGTGTGCCACGGCAGACTGGTTGAAAAACACTGCTTTAGATCATAAGCATTATAGAAACATATAGGGATGTGCATTTAGATCTTTCCTTAGTATCCCAATGCGGGAGAAGTCAGCGACTTGTGGCCTTCAGATTTTTTGGTGCCGGATTTCTTCTTGTGGAGGTTCAACAAACTAAGATCTGTGCAGATCCATAACTTAGTGTATTGCACTTTCACAAGAAGGAATCTGGCTCTGAAAAGAACCGAAGGCCATGAGTGGCCGCCTTCCACATTTGGATCCTAACGAAGGATCCAAATGCAAATCCCTGATAGAAACAGTTTCACCAGGGCAGGGTCTTTTTATTTTTTTATTACCTATATTGAACTGAATCTTTAAAAAGTCGTGGGGAAATAAAGCTAACATTTTTCTTTCATAATTCAGATAGAGCATTTTGTAAACCACTTTCCAATTGTAGTATCAAATTTTGCTTCGCAGTGACGAGCCATTTATATGCGGCCAACCAATCGGCAGCTAGTTCTCAGTAGTGCACTGCTTCTCCTGAGCTTAACTAGAGATGCTTTTTTAACAAAGGATACCAAGAGAACAATAAACAATAGAAAATAAAAGTAAATTGGAATTTTGATTAAATTTGTTTACTCTATATGGAACCTGAAAGAATAACTTTTCGTTTCATGTCCCTTTAACTACATCAGTGGATTGCAGCACATAATTACAGCAGTTTGTTCCTACATGCCCAGGCAATGAAGATGTTAATACATATCCTGTTTAAGTAGATAACAAAGACATATCACTTGCTCGTGTTTATTTACTGAGCGCCCTAGTGCAAGACACGCGCAGGTGTGCAGAATTCAGGATGAAACCCTTCATGCAAAACTAGTTCACACAATATTTACCTGATCTGTCCCACCTCTGTGTATTGAGCCAGATGGGCAATGCATGCTATATTAACTTCAGACTGTTCAGGCTTAAGGTATTGCCTAAGGTACTAAAGAATAGATTACTAAAAATGTATACATTATTTATGGTTGCATAGTACTTGTCTTTTCATGCTACATGGCCTTGCTACAATATACGATAGGAAAGTAATAAAACTACAAGACAAGAGTTACAAGGAGATAATATTCCCAGGGAGAAAACCATATTCTCTCTTATTTTATTAATTCTGTCTTTAACGTGACATAGAAGTCAAAATTAGATTAAGATTTAGATATATGCAATTTAAAGGGTTTTTTAAATATTTTCTCTGCTTTCTCTTCCAACAGTAAATACACAGTATGACACTTTATTAAATATGAATATTGCATAAATAATGTTTTCATCTACTTGAGTGCAAAGGGCTCCAATGTGTATGTGTTGTATGTATGTATGTATATGTGTGTGTGTGTATGTATATGTATATATATATATGTGTGTGTGTATATATGTATATATGAAACTCCTCTGCACACCAGGGATGCGATATGTAAAAGCAAGTCTTTATTCGGTTATAATGTTAAAACCATAATCCACATACAGCAACTTAATAAAATCATGGTATTAGAAAAGGAACAGGGGGAACATCACCCTCCTGTGATATCATGTAAAAGGAGGTGGTTTCCTAAATGACGTCAGGCCAAGTTGAAGGGCGGAGCCCGAAACGCACGTTGCCTGTTGTGGATGTGACGTCAGACGCTAACGGAGTCCGATGCAAGCATGCTGTTTGAATCGCTGACAGCTTGTTACCTGGTATACTCTGTTTGCAACATCATATTGCCACGCTTGGATGCCTTCCCTTGATAGTGTGTATCGAGCTTCTTGTGACCCCACACGGATTGGGTGAGATCGCTCATAGAGCGTTACGTTTACACAATCGTTATCCACTGGCGGACCCTGGTCCTGGAGTGCCGGTGCATTCTGCATATTTTCTTGTTACACACCGAGGAGAATTGAGTATATCAATTTGAGCAATATTCTATACATGAACTTTCATTATTATTACGTTATGGAACATTATATTGCTATACATGCTTGATTGCATGGCATGACATTGCTTCTTTAACTATCAGCTTACAAACCACGCTGCTACATTTGCATGAACTGCTATAACTGCATGAACTGCCTGTTGTTGCTTGCCAACTTATTGCTTGCATTCTATTTTATTATATCCATGGTTCAAGTGTTCATTTATATTGCATGAGACTCTGTTAAATCCATGGTATTGGTTTATGGCTCTGATTTAGGGTCTGACATCCACATTTCTTTCATGTAATTAGCAAGAGTCCATGAGCTAGTGACGTATGGGATATACATTCCTACCAGGAGGGGCAAAGTTTCCCAAACCTCAAAATGCCTACAAATACACCCCTCACCACACCCACAATTCAGTTTTACAAACTTTGCCTCCGATGGAGGTGGTGAAGTAAGTTTGTGCTAGATTCTACGTTGATATGCGCTCCGCAGCAAGTTGGAGCCCGGTTTTCCTCTCAGCGTGCAGTGAATGTCAGAGGGATGTGAGGAGAGTATTGCCTATTTGAATGCAGTGATCTCCTTCTACGGGGTCTATTTCATAGGTTCTCTGTTATCGGTCGTAGAGATTCATCTCTTACCTCCCTTTTCAGATCGACGATATACTCTTATATATACCATTACCTCTGCTGATTCTCGTTTCAGTACTGGTTTGGCTATCTGCTATATGTAGATGAGTGTCCTGGGGTAAGTAAGTCTTATTTTCTGTGACACTCCAAGCTATGGTTGGGCACTTTGTTTATAAAGTTCTAAATATATGTATTCAAACATTTATTTGCCTTGACTCAGAATGTTCAACTTTCCTTATTTTCAGACAGTCAGTTTCATATTTGGGATAATGCATTTTAATTTAACATTTTTCTTACCTTAAAATTTGACTTTTTCCCTGTGGGCTGTTAGGCTCGCGGGGGCTGAAAATGCTTCATTTTATTGCGTCATTCTTGGCGCGGACTTTTTTGGCGCAAAAATTCTATTTCCGTTTCCGGCGTCATACGTGTCGCCGGAAGTTGCGTCATTTTTTGACGTTATTTTGCGCCAAAAATGTCGGCGTTCCGGATGTGGCGTCATTTTTGGCGCCAAAAAGCATTTAGGCGCCAAATAATGTGGGCGTCTTATTTGGCGCGAAAAAATATGGGCGTCGCTTTTGTCTCCACATTATTTAAGTCTCATTTTTTATTGCTTCTGGTTGCTAGAAGCTTGTTCTTTGGCATTTTTTCCCATTCCTGAAACTGTCATTTAAGGAATTTGATCAATTTTGCTTTATATATATATATGTTGTTTTTTCTCTTACATATTGCAAGATGTCTCACGTTGCATCTGAGTCAGAAGATACTACAGGAAAATCGCTGTCAAGTGCTGAATCTACCAAAGCTAAGTGTATCTGCTGTAAACTTTTGGTAGCTATTCCTCCAGCTGTTGTTTGTATTGATTGTCATGACAAACTTGTTAAAGCAGATAATATTTCCTTTAGTAAAGTACCATTGCCTGTTGCAGTTCCTTCAACATCTAAGGTGCAGAATGTTCCTGATAATATAAGAGATTTTGTTTCTGAATCCATAAAGAAGGCTATGTCTGTTATTTCTCCTTCTAGTAAACGTAAAAAATCTTTTAAAACTTCTCTCCCTACAGATGAATTTTTAAATGAACATCATCATTCTGATTCTGATGATTCCTCTGGTTCAGAGGATTCTGTCTCAGAGGTTGATGCTGATAAATCTTCATATTTATTTAAAATGGAATTTATTCGTTCTTTACTTAAAGAAGTACTAATTGCTTTAGAAATAGAGGATTCTGGTCCTCTTGATACTAATTCTAAACGTTTAGATAAGGTATTTAAAGCTCCTGTGGTTATTCCAGAAGTTTTTCCTGTTCCTAATGCTATTTCTGCAGTAATTTCCAAAGAATGGGATAATTTGGGTAATTCATTTACTCCTTCTAAACGTTTTAAGCAATTATATCCTGTGCCGTCTGACAGATTAGAATTTTGGGACAAGATCCCTAAAGTTGATGGGGCTATTTCTACCCTTGCTAAACGTACTACTATTCCTACGTCAGATGGTACTTCGTTTAAGGATCCTCTAGATAGGAAAATTGAATCCTTTCTAAGAAAAGCTTATCTGTGTTCAGGTAATCTTCTTAGACCTGCTATATCTTTGGCTGATGTTGCTGCAGCTTCAACTTTTTGGTTGGAAACTTTAGCGCAACAAGTAACACATCGTGATTCTCATGATATTATTATTCTCCTTCAGCATGCTAATAATTTTATCTGTGATGCCATTTTTGATATTATCAGAGTTGATGTCAGGTTTATGTCTCTAGCTATTTTAGCTAGAAGAGCTTTATGGCTTAAAACTTGGAATGCTGATATGGCTTCTAAATCAACTTTACTTTCCATTTCTTTCCAGGGTAACAAATTATTTGGTTCTCAGTTGGATTCCATTATTTCAACTGTTACTGGTGGGAAAGGAACTTTTTTACCACAGGATAAAAAATCTAAAGGTAAAAACAGGGCTAATAATCGTTTTCGTTCCTTTCGTTTCAACAAAGAACAAAAGCCTGATCCTTCATTCTCAGGAGCAGTTTCAGTTTGGAGACCATCTCCAGTCTGGAATAAATCCAAGCCAGCTAGAAAGGCAAAGCCTGCTTCTAAGTCCACATGAAGGTGCGGCCCTCATTCCAGCTCAGCTGGTAGGGGGCAGGTTACGTTTTTTCAAGGAAATTTGGATCAATTCTGTTCACAATCTTTGGATTCAGAGCATTGTTTCAGAAGGGTACAGAATTGGTTTCAAGTTGAGACCTCCTGCAAAGAGATTTTTTCTTTCCCGTGTCCCAGTAAATCCAGTAAAAGCTCAAGCATTTCTGAAATGTGTTTCAGATCTAGAGTTGACTGGAGTAATTATGCCAGTTCCAGTTCCGGAACAGGGGATGGGGTTTTATTCAAATCTCTTCATTGTACCAAAGAAGGAGAATTCTTTCAGACCAGTTCTGGATCTAAAAATATTGAATCGTTATGTAAGGATACCAACGTTCAAGATGGTAACTGTAAGGACTATCTTACCTTTTGTTCAGCAAGGGAATTATATGTCCACAATAGATTTACAGGATGCATATCTGCATATTCCGATTCATCCAGATCATTATCAGTTCCTGAGATTCTCGTTTCTGGACAAGCATTACCAATTTGTGGCTCTGCCGTTTGGCCTAGCTACAGCTCCAAGAATTTTTACAAAGGTTCTCGGTGCCCTGTTGTCTGTAATCAGAGAATAGGGTATTGTGGTATTTCCTTATTTGGACGATATCTTGGTACTTGCTCAGTCTTTACATTTAGCAGAATCTCATACGAATCGACTTGTGCTGTTTCTTCAAGATCATGGTTGGAGGATCAATTTACCAAAAAGTTCTTTGATTCCTCAGACAAGGGTAACTTTTCTGGGTTTCCAGATGGATTCAGTGTCCATGACTCTGTCTTTAACAGACAAGAGACGTCTAAAGTTGATTGCAGCTTGTCGAAACCTTCAGTCACAATCATTCCCTTCGGTAGCCTTATGCATGGAAATTCTAGGTCTTATGACTGCTGCATCGGACGCGATCCCCTTTGCTCGTTTTCACATGCGACCTCTTCAGCTCTGTATGCTGAAGCAATGGTGCAAGGATTACACGAAGATATCTCAATTAATATCTTTAAAACCGATTGTTCGACACTCTCTAACATGGTGGACAGATCACCATCGTTTAATTCAGGGGGCTTCTTTTGTGCTTCCGACTTGGACTGTAATTTCAACAGATGCAAGTCTCACAGGTTGGGGAGCTGTGTGGGGATCTCTGACGGCACAAGGAGTTTGGGAATCTCAGGAGGTGAGATTACCGATCAATATTTTGGAACTCCGTGCAATTTTCAGAGCTCTTCAGTTTTGGCCTCTTCTGAAGAGAGAATCGTTCATTTGTTTTCAGACAGACAATGTCACAACTGTGGCATACATCAATCATCAAGGAGGGACTCACAGTCCTCTGGCTATGAAAGAAGTATCTCGAATTTTGGTTTGGGCGGAATCCAGCTCCTGTCTAATCTCTGCGGTTCATATCCCAGGTGTAGACAATTGGGAAGCGGATTATCTCAGTCGCCAAACGTTGCATCCGGGCGAATGGTCTCTTCACCCAGAGGTATTTCTTCAGATTGTTCAAATGTGGGAACTTCCAGAAATAGATCTGATGGCGTCCCATCTAAACAAGAAACTTCCCAGGTATCTGTCCAGATCCCGGGATCCTCAGGCGGAGGCAGTGGATGCATTATCACTTCCTTGGAAGTATCATCCTGCCTATATCTTTCCGCCTCTAGTTCTTCTTCCAAGAGTAATCTCCAAGATTCTGAAGGAATGCTCGTTTGTTCTGCTGGTAGCTCCGGCATGGCCTCACAGGTTTTGGTATGCGGATCTTGTCCGGATGGCCTCTTGCCAACCGTGGACTCTTCCGTTAAGACCAGACCTTCTGTCACAAGGTCCTTTTTTTCCATCAGGATCTGAAATCCTTAAATTTAAAGGTATGGAGATTGAACGCTTGATTCTTGGTCAAAGAGGTTTCTCTGACTCTGTGATTAATACTATGTTACAGGCTCGTAAATCTGTATCTCGAGAGATATATTATAGAGTCTGGAAGACTTATATTTCTTGGTGTCTTTCTCATCATTTTTCCTGGCATTCTTTTAGAATACCGAGAATTTTACAGTTTCTTCAGGATGGTTTAGATAAGGGTTTGTCTGCAAGTTCTTTGAAAGGACAAATCTCTGCTCTTTCTGTTCTTTTTCACAGAAAGATTGCTATTCTTCCTGATATTCATTGTTTTGTACAAGCTTTGGTTCGTATAAAACCTGTCATTAAGTCAATTTCTCCTCCTTGGAGTTTGAATTTGGTTCTGGGAGCTCTTCAAGCTCCTCCGTTTGAACCTATGCATTCATTGGACATTAAATTACTTTCTTGGAAAGTTTTGTTCCTTTTGGCCATCTCTTCTGCCAGAAGAGTTTCTGAATTATCTGCTCTTTCTTGTGAGTCTAGTTTTCTGATTTTTCATCAGGATAAGGCGGTGTTGCGAACTTCTTTTGAATTTTTACCTAAAGTTGTGAATTCCAACAACATTAGTAGAGAAATTGTGGTTCCTTCATTATGTCCTAATCCTAAGAATTCTAAGGAGAGATCGTTGCATTCTTTGGATGTTGTTAGAGCTTTGAAATATTATGTTAAAGCTACGAAATCTTTTCGTAAGACTTCTAGTCTATTTGTTATCTTTTCCGGTTCTAGAAAAGGCCAGAAAGCTTCTGCCATTTCTTTGGCATCTTGGTTGAAATCTTTTATTTATCTTGCCTATGTTGAGTCGGGTAAAACTCCGCCTCAGAGAATTACAGCTCATTCTACTAGGTCAGTTTCTACTTCCTGGGCGTTTAGGAATGAAGCTTCGGTTGACCAGATCTGCAAAGCAGCAACTTGGTCCTCTTTGCATACTTTTACTAAATTCTACCATTTTGATGTATTTTCTTCTTCTGAAGCAGTTTTTGGTAGAAAAGTACTTCAGGCAGCGGTTTCAGTTTGAATCTTCTGCTTATGTTTTTCATTAAACTTTATTTTGGGTGTGGATTATTTTCAGCAGGAATTGGCTGTCTTTATTTTATCCCTCCCTCTCTAGTGACTCTTGTGTGGAAAGATCCACATTTTGGGTAGTCATTATCCCATACGTCACTAGCTCATGGACTCTTGCTAATTACATGAAAGAAAACATAATTTATGTAAGAACTTACCTGATAAATTCATTTCTTTCATATTAGCAAGAGTCCATGAGGCCCGCCCTTTTTTTGTGGTGGTTATGATTTTGTATAAAGCACAATTATTCCAATTCCTTATTTTATATGCTTTCGCACTTTTTTATCACCCCACTTCTTGGCTATTCGTTAAACTGAATTGTGGGTGTGGTGAGGGGTGTATTTGTAGGCATTTTGAGGTTTGGGAAACTTTGCCCCTCCTGGTAGGAATGTATATCCCATACGTCACTAGCTCATGGACTCTTGCTAATATGAAAGAAATGAATTTATCAGGTAAGTTCTTACATAAATTATGTTTTTTGTTTGCTGCTTTATTACTGAGGACGCCCAGTTTTTTCTTTTTCTATGTTTGTTTGTCTGCATTTGTGTTTTGTTTGTGGATTACAATTAGGATGCTTCTTTTCTGCATGTTTTGTTCATCTATTAAACTTATTACTTAGATGCATATTCACTTGGTATTGATTACACTGATTCATTTTTAGTGCGGAGACAGATGTTTGTATTTATACTATTTTGGGGGTATGTAGGTATGAGTGTACCCTAGTCTCGAGCACTTATTAACTTATATACAGTTGACTCACAGATTACTTAGCATCGTTGCTTTTCCTTTTATTTTTTGTTGATAGTATTTTTTACTCTACCCTAGGATTGAGCACTGATTCATTTGTATTATTGCTGGTATGGCATTTTTGCAACAATCTCAGGAAGCCCCTAAATTGTTTGCATACTCTGAACTAGATGCATCTAGAATAGCCACACTCTGTTTAGGGAACAGAGATTTCCTTAAAAACACTGAGGATTCAGATGAGCCTCAGTCCCTTGAGAAATTATACCGTAAAAAAACAAGTCTAGAATTACATGCTATTACCCTAGCAGAATATCGCCTTTAATATATCCCAAGAGGATTACGATGTAACTTGCACCCCACACTGTTTAAAGAGGATCCAGACTTTTGTGATAAATGGGAAGGTATTATGAACAAATGCCCCAGTGATTTAATTATATTGACCATTGAATATATTCAGAAAGAAATACCGAAAGTACAGGCTGACATTGAAAGGATTGAGACTCAATTGAAAATCATTTAAATTGGAAGCAGATTATAAAAAAACTTAAAAGTGACATTTTAGAACTAATTAACAAATTTAAGAAAGAAGTAAAAACTAAGAAGGCGCAAAAATTTCAAAGAGATTCAACTGATTATTCTAGCAATAAAGTCTACAAGTGGCGTTACCCCAATTTTGTTCCATTTAGACGAGAGCGTAGAAGAGCAACTAGACGCACAGCTGACAATTCTGGTGATTCATCCTCAGATCAAGACTCCAGAAGCCCCTCCCCTTTAGTCCAAAATATACACAAACCCAAAGAAAAAAGAGAGTACACAGAGGGGGGAAGAGGAACAGGCGATCGCATGCAAACAAGACACAGCAAAAGGTAACTGAGGATCTTGTAATTAATATCTCTTCATTTGCACTTGATCCTTTGACTACTTCAGTCTTACAGAAAGGGCTATCTTTCATCCCAACAGTTTGTCCTAACTTCTTTAAAATTGAAGCAGATTTACAAAGATTCTTTAGGAATCTTAGATTTAAAGCTTTTTTTTTTCCCCCACCCTTAGGAAAGTAGACATGAAGATTTTGTAGATACTCTTAACCAATTTCATACACGGATTCAGAGTTTAAGATCAAAAAGTACAGCACATGCCCCGGTAACTAATAACACGGTGGAATTTTTCATTACATTAGTTAAGAGACTTTGAAAAGTTAAAAAATATGGGAGTAAAAATGGGTATGTCTAACTTGACTTTGGCTGAAAGGAGGGCTCTTGATTCTTTAAAATCTAGAAATGATTTGGCCATTAAACCTGCAGATAAAGGCAGGGCATTGGTCATTATGGATAAACATCAATATATGACACAAGTTTACGATCAGCTAGGTGTTGTAGAGAACTATTTAAAATTGACTTTCAATCCCACTGCAAAATTTCAGACTTGTATACATTCTATAGTCGACATGGCTTTAGATCAGTGCATTATTACCAAAAACAAGCAGACTTTTTTATTCAGAAAGTCCCTGTAATACCAGTTATATACTGCTTACCTAAAATACATAAATGTCTTAACTCCTGGTAGGCCAATTGTGGCCAGCACAAACTCAATTTTCCAACCTATCTCAATTTTTCTTGATAAACTATTACGGCCATTATTAGAAAATATACCTTCATATCTAGAAGATACCTCAGACTTTTCGCAACATATTGAAAATTTACAAATGGATAGGGACTCCATCCTTGTAACTTTTGATATTAAATCTTTGTATACATCTATACCACACCATGAGGCCCTGAAATGTATAGGTGAACAATTAAATAGGATGTCTCTCTATTCACCCAGGGGACGCATGTTCATTAGGGATTTACTTGAAACAGTGTTGACAAGGAACTATTTTCTCTTTGAAGATTCATTTTATTTACAAACAAAGGGTACGGCTATGGGGGCCAATATGGCCCCAACATATGCAACTCTATATGTACATGAATTTGAGAACAAATATCTTTATACTAATGAAAGTTTCAAGAAACATTGTAAATTTTGGAAAAGGTACATTGATGATGTCTTTATGATTTGGACAGGGGACAATATCTCTTTATTAACTTTTTTGAAGAATTGAATACATTTGATCCAAATCTCCAATTTACCATGAACTTTGATTTATATACTCAAAATTTCCTAGATATTACTGTCTAATTGAGAGATTGTTCTTTGTCAACAGATGTGTTCAGGAAAGATACAGATAGGAATAACCTTTTGGTCTTCTCTAGTTTTCATCCTCCACAAACAATTAGGAGCCTTCCTTTCAGCCAACTCTTACGGGCTAAGAGGATTGTGAACAATGAGACGCGCTTGAATGAACAATTTCAAGATTTCTTTTCTAGATTTGAAAGTAGGGGTTATCCGATTGACCTATTACAAACCCACAAATCAAAAGTGGATTCAATTCCACGTACAAATCTAATTCAGAAAAAATCTACTAAGAGGACACTTGATAACAGGATTCCTTTTGTGGTACCATATGGATATCATATTCCACCTTTGAAAAGGATATTCAGATAACATTGGTCTCTGTTATCAGAAGACAAAATTCTAGCTAATACCCTTAAGGATTTTCCTTTATTCTCCTACAAAAGGAATCGGAATTTGAGAGATACCCTAGTAAAAGCTGATGTGGGAACTGGACTGAATAGAGTAACTAACAGCGCAGCTGTGAATGGTACATTTCCGTGTAATAACTGTGCACAGTGTAACTCAATTCAATCAGGAGATACCATTACACATCCTAGGTCTGGTAAACGTCTACCTATTAGAGGGCACTTTACCTGTGAATCACACTTTGTGGTTTATGTAATTAAATGTCCATTTGTTCTAGCCTATGTTGGTGAGACCACCAAACCCATCAAAGAAAGGATCAAACAACATAAAACAGCCATAGGTAAATTTGACCCTTCAGCTCCTGTAGCTCATCGCTTTACACTTTTGGGCCATAATAAAAGTCAACTCAAGTTTCAAGTGGTAGATGGTGTGGGCCCTTTAAGGAGAGGTGGGAATAGACAAAAACTTCTATTTGGAAAGGAAGCATTATGGATCCAAAAATTGGATTTCATGACTCCCTATGGCTTGAATAGGGAAATTACTTGGGGTACATTTGTCTAGGGGCTGTGGCTCATCTGTATTCCTTTTATTTTAGGAATATAGATATTGTAGAGTAGGTTTGCAAGTGTAGTATTGCCTAATACACTTATATTGATGTACTTTTTACATTGGCACTACACTTTAGCTTTCCTTTACTCTTCTTTATTTTTTTATTTTTACTATTGTTGATTTTTTACATATTGTATCATGAAGGATGTCTCTAGATTTTACATGCTTACTGATTATTGTTGTATTGATATATTGCACAACCATTCATTATTTTATGCAACAAGCAATGCATTATCTGTATATTTGAAAATCAGCTGGTTGTCTCATGCACATGTTTGCAATGCCGGGATTACTCGCACAAATGATGCTGATTAGGTGTTACTATACACAGTGATCATGCCTTAAAAGGAGGTGGTTTCCTAAATGACGTCAGGCCAAGTTGAAGGGCAGAGCCCGAAACGCGCGTTGCTTGTTGTTGTTGTTGTGGATGTGACGTCAGACGCTAACGGAGTCCGATGCAAGCATGCTGGTTTAAATCGCTGACAGCTTGTTACCTGGTATACTCTGTTTGCAACATCATATTGCCACGCTTGGATGCCTTCCCTTGATAGTGTGTATCGAGCTTCTTGTGACCCCACACGGATTGGGTGAGATCGCTCATAGAGCGTTACGTTTACACAATCGTTATCCACTGGCGGACCCTGGTCCTGGAGTGCCGGTGCATTCTGCATATTTTCTTGTTACACACCGAGGAGAATTGAGTATATCAATTTGAGCAATATTCTATACATGAACTTTCATTACTATTACGTTATGGAACATTATATTGCTATACACACTTGATTGCATGGCATGACATTGCTTCTTTAACTATCAGCTTACAAACCACGCTGCTACATTTGCATGAGCTGCTATAACTGCATGAACTGCCTGTTGTTGCTTGCCAACTTATTGCTTGCATTCTATTTTATTATATCCATGGTTCAAGTGTTCATTTATATTGCATGAGACTCTGTTAAATCCATGGTATTGGTTTATGGCTCTGATTTAGGGTCTGACATCCACATTTTTGTTTGCTGCTTTATTACTGGGGACGCCCAGTTTTTTCTTTTTCTATGTTTGTCTGCATTTGAGTTTTGTTTATGGATTACAATTAGGATGCTTCTTTTCTGCATGTTTTGTTCATCTATTAAACTTTATTACTTAGATGCATGTTCACTTGGTATTGATTACACTGATTCATTTTTAGTGCAGAGACAGATGTTTGTTTGTTTGTTTATATATATATATATATATATATATATATAAACACCTTTGTTAATGCCAGTTAGGGACAGATATGTGTCAGGATTCGGCTTGTGTGCACTTCCAATTTTCAGAACTGGAAAACCCACCATTTTCAGAGTTAAATTACAGGAAAAGTGGGGAGATAAAATCATAGTATATTTGATTTTTTTTTTTTCTACATATATAAAAATATTATATTGCATTCTCAAAATGTTTTCTGTTCCTTTTTTTTCATTATTTTTTTCATTTTTTTTTCATTGTTGCTACTAATAGCAAGCAAAGATAGTATGAAATGCCAGTGAAGCTACTATGTGTTTTAGGTTGTTGCACAATAGGTCACAAGTAGACACTGCCTTTCTCTCCTCAAAGCTACATAAGAATATATCCTATAATTATTAGGTTGACACTGAGTTTTAATATTTGTGGGCAAACGTTTATTGAACTGAGAGTGCTGATAACGTTTTTGGTAGTAACGTTTTTGAGGCTTTATTGAAGGTTACACTTGGCTTCCTTTTTGGGTTAATGATCCCACATGGCTAGTTTCAGACCGCTCTGGTGCCGTTCATTTGGGCTGCAAAACATTGAGTGACATGGGCGGAGCCTATTTTCGCACCTCAGTTGCGCACTTGTATTTGCAGAGCAAGCAGCAAGCTCCAACTCCGGTGGGCCCTTGTGGAAGTGTTGGGGCCAAATTGAAGCTTTAACCCCGTTTTTTCCAATCCCTGAGGGCAGGTAGGCGCCAGAGCAGGGCTGTGGCAAGGTGCACAGGGTGTTTTTTCCGAATTTAGGCCTTATTAATTATCTGGTTTTTCACTGTAAAGGGTTAACTGTTCCTTTCCTTGTGGGGCAAGCTTAGCTGCATATTTTGAATATTCATGCAAAAAATGTAAACGATTTGATTATTTTTAATCTGTTTTGCAGAACGTGTATGCTTTTTTTTCTCTTAAAGGCGCAGTACCGTTTTGTAAGATTATTTTTTCACTAAATAAAGTGTTTTCAAGCCTGTTTGTGTCATTACTAGCCTGTTTAACATGTCTGACATTGAGGAAAGACAATGTTCAATGTGTTTGGAAGCCATTGTGGAACCCCCACTTAAAATGTGTCCCTCATGCACTGAAAGGGCAGTTAATTGCAAAGAACATATTTTAGCTGATAAAAGTATGTCGCAGGATGATTCTCAGTCAGAAGGGAATCGGGTTATGCCATCTAATTCTCCCCAAGTGACACAACCATTAACGCCCACACAAGCGACGCCAAGTACTTCTAGTGCGTCTAATTCTTTCACCCTGCAAGATATGGCCGCAGTTATGAATACTACCCTCACAGTGGTATTATCTAAGCTGCCTGGGTTGCAGGGGAAGCGCAGTAGGTCCGGTGTGAGTAAATGCTGAGCCCTCTGATTTCTTTATTAGCCATCTCCGATGTATCCTCACAATGTTCTGAGTTGGGGGTGAGGGATTTGCTGTCTGAGGGAGAGATTTCTGATTCAGGAAAGATGTTCCCTCAGACAGATTCAGATATGACGGCTTTTAAATTTAAGCTAGAGCACCTCTGCCTGTTGCTTAGGGAGGTTTTAGTGACTCTGGATGTTTGTGACCCTATTGTAGTTCCACCAGAGAAATTGTGTAAAATGGATAGATATCTAGAGGTTCCTACTTACACTAATGTTTTTCCGGTCTCTAAGAGGATTTCAGACATTTTTACAAAGGAGTGGGATAGACCAGGTATTCCCTTTTCTCCCCCTCCTACTTTTAAGAAAATGTTTCCCATATCAGACACCATTCGGGATTCGTGTCAGACGGTCCCTAAGGTTCAGGGAGCTATTTCTACCCTGGCTAAGTGTACAACTATACCTATTGAGTACAGTTGTGCTTTCAAAGATCCTATGGATAAAAAATTAGAGGGTCTTCTAAAGAAAATATTTATTCATCAGGGTTTTCTTCTGCAACCTATAGCGTGCATTGTTCCTGTAACTACTGCAGCTGCGTTTTGGTTCGAGGCTCTTGAGGAGGATCTTCAGGTCCATTAGATGATATTCTGGATAGAATTAGGGCTCTTAAGCTAGCTAATTCTTTCATTACAGATGCCGCTTTTCAACTGGCTAAATTAGCGGCAAAGAATTCAGGTTTTGCCATTTTAGCGCGTAGAGCGTTAAGTCCTGGTCTGCTGATGTATCATCAAAATCTAAGCTTTTAGTCATCCCTTTCAAGGGTAAGACCCTATTCGGGCCTGTACTGAAAGAGATCATTTCAGACATCACTGGAGGAAAAGGCCATGCTCTTCCTCAGGATAAGACAAATAAGATGAGGACCAAACAAAATAATTTTCGTTCCTTTCGAAACTTCAAAGGTGGTCCCTCTACCTCTTCCCCCGCTACAAAGCAGGAGGGGAATTTTGCTCAATCTAAGTCAGTCTGGAGACCTAACCAATCTTGGAACAAGGGTAAACAGGTCAAGAAGCCCGCTGCTGCCACCAAGACAGCATGAAGGGGTAGCCCCCGATCCGGGACCGGATCTAGTAGGGGGCAGACTTTCTCTCTTTGCTCAGGCTTGGGCAAGAGATGTTCAGGACTCCTGGTCTTTAGAAATCGTGACCCAGGGGTATCTTCTAGATTTCAAAGATTCCCCTCCAAGGGGGAGATTCCACCTTTCTCGATTGTCTGTAAACCAGACAAAAAGAGAGTCTTTCTTACGCTGTGTAGAAGACCTACATACCATGGGAGTAATCTGCCCTGTTCCAAAAACAGAACAGGGGCAGGGGTTTTACTCCAATCTGTTTGTGGTTCCCAAAAAAAGAGGGAACATTTTAGACCAATTTTAGATCTCAAGATCCTAAACAAATTCCTCAGAGTCCCATTCTTCAAGATGGAGACCATTCGGACTATTTTACCAATGATCCAGGAGGGTCAATATATGACCACCGTGAATTTAAAGGATGCGTATCTGCACATCCCTATCCACAAAGATCATCACCAGTTCCTCAGGTTCGCTTTTCTGGACAAGCATTACCAGTTTATGGCTCTTCCCTTCGGGTTGGCCACAGCTCCCAGAATTTTCACAAAGGTGCTAGGGTCCCTTCTGGCGGTTCTAAGGCCGTGGGGCATAGCAGTGCCGCCTAATCTAGACGATATCTTAATTCAGGCGTCAACTTACCAACTAGCCAAATCTCACACGGACATCGTGTTGGCTTTTCTAAGATCTCACGGGTGGAAGGTGAACTTAAAAAAGAGTTCACTTATCCCCCTCTCAAGAGTTCCATTCCTGGGAACTCTGATAGATTCGGTAGACATGAAGATTTTTCTGACGGAAGTCAGGAAATCAAAGATTTTAACCACCTGCCGAGCTCTTCATTCCATTCCTCGGCCGTCTGTGGCTCAGTGTATGGAGGTAATCAGACTAATGGTAGCGGCAATGGACATAGTTCCGTTTGCTCGCTTGCATCTCAGACCACTGCAACTATGCATGCTCAATCAGTGGAATGGGGATTATGCAAATGTATCTCCTCAGATAAATCTGGATCAAGAGACTAGAGACAGCAATCTATATCCCAGGAGTGGAGAACTGGGAAGCGGATTTTCAAAGTCGTCAGACTTTTCATCTGGGGGAGTGGGAACTTCATCCGGAGGTGTTTGCACAATTGATTCATCAATGGGGCACACCAGAATTGGATCTGATGGCATCTCGTCAGAATGCCAAACTTCCTTGTTACGCGTCCAGATCAAGGGATCCTCAAGCAGTACTGATAGATGCTCTAGCAGTACCTTGGTCATTCAACCTGGCTTATGTGTTTCCACCATTTCCTCTCCTTCCTCGTCTGATCGCCAGAATCAAACAGGAGAGAGCTTCAGTGATTTTGATAGCGCCTACGTGGCCACGCAGGACTTGGTATGCAGATCTGGTGGATATGTCATCTCTGCCACCGTGGACTCTGCCACTGAGACAGGACCTTCTCATTCAGGGTCCGTTCCAACATCCAAATCTAGTTTCTCTGCGGCTGACTGCCTGGAGATTGAATGCTTGTTTTTATCCAAGTGGGGATTCTCGGAGTCGGTCATAGATACCTTGATTTAGGCTCGAAAGCCTGTCACTAGGAAAATTTATCATAAGATATTTCGTAAATATCTTTATTGGTGCGAATCCAAAGGCTACTCATGGAGTAAGATCAGGATTCCTAGGATTTTGTCCTTTCTCCAAGAAGGATTGGAGAAGGGGTTGTCAGCTAGTTCCTTAAAGGGACAAATATCTGCTTTGTCAATTTTACTGCACAAGCGTCTGGCAGATGTTCCAGACGTTCAGTCGTTCTGTCAGGTTTTAGTTAGAATCAAGCCTATGTTTAAACCTGTTGCTCTGCCATGGAGTTTGAATTTAGTTCTTAAAGTTCTTCAAGGGGTTCCGTTTGAACCTATGCATTCCATAGATATTAAGCTTCTATCTTGGAAAGTTCTGTTTTTAGATGCTATCTCTTTGGCTCAAAGAGTTTCTGAACTATCTGAATTGCAATGCGACTCGCCTTATCTTGTTTTTCACGCTGATAAGGTGGTTTTGCGTACTAGACCTGGATTCCTTCCTATGGTTGTTACTAGTCTTTTGCACAATTTGGACGTGGTTCGTGCCTTGAAGTTTTACTTGCAAGCGACCAAAGATTTCCGTCAAATGTCTTCTCTGTTTGTTGCCTATTCTGGAAAACGTAGAGGTCAAAAAGCTACGGCTACCTCTCTTTCTTTTTTGGCTGAAAAGCATCATCTGTTTGGCATACGAGACTGCTGGACAGCAACCTCCTGAAAGAATTACAGCTCACTCTACTAGAGCGGTGGCTTCCACATGGGCTTTTAAAAATGATGCTTCTGTTGAACAGATTTGTAAGGCTGCGACTTGGTCTTCCCTTCATTCTTTTTCCAAATTTTACTAATTTGATACTTTTGCTTCTTCGGAGGCTATTTTTGGGAGAAAAGTTCTTCAAGCAGTAGTGCCTTCTGTTTAGCCATCTGTCTTGTCCCTCCCGTTCATCCGTGTCTCTTAGCTTTGGTATTGTATCCCACAAGTAAAGGATGAATCCGTGGACTCGTCGTATCTTATAGAAGAAAATTAAATTTATGCTTACCTGATAAATTAATTTCTTCTATGATATGATGAGTCCACGGCCGCCCTGTCAATTTTAGACAGATTATATTTTTTTGATTCAAAACTTTTAGTTTCTCCTTTTTCTTCCTGTACCTTCGGTCGAATGACTGGGGGGTGGAGCTAAGGGAGGAGCTATATAGACAGCTCTGCTATGGTGCTCTTTGCCACTTCCTGTTAGCAGGAGGATAATATCCCACAAGTAAAGGATGAATCCGTGGACTCGTCGTATCATAGAAGAAATTAATTTATCAGGTAAGCATAAATTTACTTTTTTTTTCTTTCATAATTCAGATAGAATGCAATTTTAAAGGGATACTAAACTAAAAATATTTTATTTCATGATGATTCTGCTAGAACAGGTCATTTTTAAGCAACTTTCTAATTTGCTCCTATTATCAATTTTTCATCATTCTCTTGCTATCTTTATTTCAAAAGCAAGAATCTACTCTAAGGAGCTGGCCCATTTTTGGTTCAGCACCCTGGGTACATTTAGCCACCAATCAGCAAGCGCAACCCAGGTGCTGAACCAATAATGGGCCTGCGCCTTAGCTAAGATTCCTGCTTTTTAAAATGAAAAAAATAGCAAGAGAACGAAGAAAAATTGATAATAGGAGTAAATTAATTCTTAAAATTGCATTCTCTATCTGAATCATTAAAGAAAAATTTGGGTTTTGTGTCCCTTTAACGACCAAGGATGTGTCAGGCACGTCCTACATTGGGTGTCAGTTAATGACTAAGGAAGTGCCTGACACGTCCTCTGGGGTTTAAAGCACTGGAAGCGATCATGTTCGCTTCCAGATGCTTTCTGGGTATTGCAGTGATGCGTCAATATTGAGGCATCACTGCAATACCCTTTTTTACCCACCGATGCAGAGTGGACCTCTCTACATTGGCCATCGATGGTGCCGATCATTGGTGGGTGGGTGGGTGGGTGGGAGCCATAGCAGGGAGGCGGGTGGGCGGCCCATTGATGGTTACCTTCCAAAGTGCGCACGGGGAGACGGGAGCGCGTAGGGGGTGCATGAACTTGTATGAGAAGGAGGGAGTGGGAGGGGGAAATCAATGTTGGGCAGGGTATCGGGGAGGGGGGAGGGTATTGAGGGGGGCAGCTACACTACAGAAAATTGGGGATTTATTTATTAACCCTAAAGGCCTTTTTTTTTTTTTTTTTTTTTTTTTTTTTAAACAAACTGGGTACTAGCAGACAGCTGCCAGTACCCAAGATGACGGCAACTAGGTAGAGGGGGTAGGGTTATAGAGCTGTTTGGGGAGGGATCAGGGAGGTTGGGGGCTAAGGGGGGATCAAACACTGCAGAAAAACTATATACCTAAAAAAAAAAAAAAAAGCCTTTTAGTTTCTGCCAGTACTTCAGATGGCGGTGACAATTGTGGGGAGGGAAGAGAGCTGTTTGAGGGGGGTCAGGGAGGGATCAGGGGATAGGATGTGTCAAGTGGGAGGCTGATCTCTACACTAAAGCTAAAATTAACCCTACAAGCTACCTATTTAACCCCTTCACTGCTGGGCATAATACAAGTGTGGTGCGCAGCGGCATTTAGCGGCCTTCTAATTACCAAAAAGCAATGTCAAAGCCATATATGTCTGCTATTTCTGAACAAAGGGGATCCCAGAGAAGCATTTACAACCATTTGTGCTACAATTGCATAAGCTGTTTGTTAATAATTTTAGTGAGAAACCTAAAGTTTGTGAAAAAGTGAACATTTTTTTATTTTATTGCATTTGGCGGTGAAATGGTGGCATGAAATATACCAAAATTGGCCTAGATCAATACTTTGAGTTGTCTGCTAAAAACAAAATATATACATATAAAGGGTTATTCAGGGATTACTGACAGATATCAGTGTTCCAATGTAACTATCGCTAATTTTGAAAAAAATAAAATGGTTTGGAAAAAGGAAAGTGCTACTTGTACTTATTGCCCTATAACTTGCAAACAAAGCAAAGAATATGTAAACATTGGGTATTTAGAAACTATTTAGCATGGGTGTTTTTTGGTGGTTGTAGATGTGTAACAGATTTTGGGGGTCAAAGTTAGAAAAAGTGTGTGGGTTATTTTTTTTCCTCCATTTTTTTCAGCATATTTTATAATTTGTTTAATAGTAAATTATAAGATATTATGAAAATAATGGTATCTTTAGAAAGCCCATTTAATGGTGAGAAAAACGGTATATAATATGTATGGGTGCAGTAAATGAGTAAGAGGAAAATTAGAGCTAAACACAAACACAGCAGAAATGTAAAAATAGCCCTGATCCTTAACGGTAAGAAATATATAAAGTGCTGTGGTCACTTAGGGGTTAAGTTATATTTTGTACATATGATACCTTTAAAAGTTTTATTATTACTTCATTATAGTGTATGTTACAAGTATAATATTAAATAAAAAATAATGACTTTATTTTGAGGAGCGTTGTTGAAAGGCATTTGTGTTGTATTGCTATAGAATAACATAACAGCCACGTCTTAATGTTTCTTTTAAAACAAATTAACATCTTTTACTAACTTTTGTTTTTTTACTAGCCAAACTCTACCAACCATTTGCATTATTTGGAGGAGCCAATATGGGCTTTAGTCTGCAGACAACAAGACTAATCACTGTCATAAAGTTAGTATAAAGTACTCTGTTTTGCATTTATCATTTAAAACCAGTCAGGTAAAGAAATATAACACAGTTAGCCTTGAGAATTCAGCAGGGTGCTTTTCATGTTCTAAGATTTAGAAATTGCTGAATTTTCAGAGCTAAATTACATGAATAGGGGTAAAATAAATAATGAAAAATATATTTCAAAGTTGTTTCATTATGCATAACTAAACATTTTATATAAAATCTCAAGGTGCTTTTGGTCCCTTTAATGGAATAGAAACATCTAATGTACATGAGTAAGAGCCTATTGCAGGCTTGAAACATTGTCCTCTTGTTTTTTGGACCCAGCCAATGAAAATAAAGGTCTTATAAATAATTTTGCTGGTGGCTGGAGTGTATCTACATATATCTACATGACCATTTTGGGACAGATATGTGTCAGGGTTAAGCTTGGGAAGTTTGTCATGTGCTCTTCGAACTGGAAAACTCATCTTTTAGACTTTTACAAAAGGTGGCAAAAGTAAATAATGAAAGTATATTGCAAAGTTTTTGTACTATACATAATTTAAACATTTTATTTTACAATTTTAAAGTGTTTACTTTTTCCTTAAAGAAGGGAGGGTTTTCTAATGCACAGTTTTTTTTAATTGCTCCTAGTTTACATATGTGAACCACAGTGAACACTACAATAATATCCATAGTGACAGAGCTAGGGTTGCCACCTCGGCCTTATTTTCCTGGACACTTATGAGTTATACATGCTGCAGGGTGTGCAGAGAAGAACATGAATAGTGTTGTTCAGTGTTACTATTTGTGTGCTGTCCAGGTTTATAATTCATGTTCCTACCTGTATAAAAGAGAAGTAAAGAAGGTTGGCGCTTACCACCTCTAGGGATCCGTGCTTTCAGGCTGCGTTTGCTTCAGTGTAGGCACACGTCCTCGGGCAGGTAGCGCTTCCTGGAGCCCTGATCCTAACGCCTCCGCATCCGGCGTATCCTGAGACCAAATGAAGAGAAAAGTAGATCCGGGCTAACAGGGACAAGCTCCTCAGAGATAAATAAATCCTCTAGATCCACTTCCAAAAGCGAGAAAAAGTAAGAGCCGGTCAATACACAAAAAAGCAGGATCTTTATTGGGTACTAATAAAAACAAGGTTAGAGACAAAGCTCCATTATACCAAGGTAAAGGCTACAGCTTGGCAGACTGCAGACATGTTTCGCGTGTGGCTACACGCTTGTTCACTGCGCAGTGAACAAGCGTGTAGCCACACGCGAAACATGTCTGCAGTCTGCCAAGCTGTAGCCTTTACCTTGGTATAATGGAGCTTTGTCTCTAACCTTGTTTTTATTAGTACCCAATAAAGATTCTGCTTTTTTATGTATTGACCGGCTCTTACTTTTTCTCGCTTTTGGAAGTGGATCTAGAGGATTTATTTATCTCTGAGGAGCTTGTCCCTGTTAGCCCGGATCTACTTTTCTCTTCCTACCTGTATAGCCTGCAGCATGTATAACTCATAAGGGTACAGGAAAACCTGACTGAGGTGACAACCCTAGACAGAGTTGTGTGATTAAAAATCTTCTTTCTTTCATGTAATTGGCAAGAGTCCATGAGCAAGTGACGTATGGGATATACAATCCTACCAGAAGGGGCATAGTTCCCCAAACCTCAAAATGCCTATAAATACACCCCTCACCACACCCACAATTCAGTTTTACAAACTTTGCCTCCTATGGCAAGTAAGTTTGTGCTTGATTTTCTACATTGATATGCGCTTCTCAGCATTTTGAAGCCCGATTCCTCTAAGTACAGTGAATGTCAGAGGGATGTGAAGGGAGTATCACCTATTGAATTCTATGGAAATCTTTTTCATAGGTTCTCTGTTATCGGTCGTAGAGATTCATCTCCTACCTTCCTTTTCAGATCGAAGATATACTCTCATATTCCATTACCTCTACTGATAACCGTTTCAGTACTGGTTTGGCTATCTGCTATATGTGGATGAGTGTCTTTCAGTAAGTATGTTTTCATTACTTAAGACACTCTCTCAACTATGGTTTGGCACTTTATGTATTAATATAAAGTTCTAAATATGTATATGTACTTATATTTGCCATGAGTCAAGTTTATTTATATTTCCTTTTGCAGACGGTTTCATATTAGGGGAAAAAAACATATTTAGGAAAATATTTTTCTTACCTGGGGTATAGTATTTTTTCAAATTGACTGCTTTTTCATAAAATTTTCATGGGCAAAATTAGGCTTGCGAGGTAGCAAAATGCCTATGTTTATTGCGTCATTTTTGGCGCGATAATTTTTTGGGCACGACGGTACGTCCAGTGACGCAAATTCGTCATTTCCTGCGTCTTGACACAGAGTTTCCTTGCACAAGGTTGCGTCTGCAATGACGCGAGTGTCATTTCCGGATGTTAGCGCCAAAAAAATAATTTTGCGTTGTGCGTCATACTTGTCGCCAAATAATTTCATTATTTAAAACCCCATTCCTATATGTCTCTTGCCTTTTTTCTATGTCAGCGGGCTATGCTGTTTGCATTTTTTCCCATTCCTGAAACTGCCATATAAGGAAATTTATAATTTTGCTTTATATGTTGTTTTTTCTTTTACATTTGCAAGATGTCTCAATCTGATCCTGTCTCAGAAACCACTGTTGGAACCCTGCTGCCTGATAACAGCTCTACCAAAGCTAAGTGTATCTGTTGTAAATTTGTGGAGATTATATCACAAGCTGTGGTATGTAATAGTTGTCATGATAAGCTTTTACATGCAGAAAATGTATCCATCAGTAATAGTACAATGCCTGTTGTTCCTTCAACATCTAATGTACATGATATCCCTGTGAATATAAAAGATTTTATTGCTGATGCGATTCAGGCGGCTTTGTCTGCTATCCCGCCTTCTAATAAACATAAAAGGTCTTTTAAAACTTCTCATAAAGTTGATGAAATTTCAAATGACTGACAACATACTGAATTATCCTCCTCTGATGAGGATCTATCTGATTCAGAAGATCCTTCCTCAGATATTGACACTGACAAATCTACTTATTTATTTAAGATGGAGTATATTTATTCCTTGTTAAAAGAAGTGTTGATTACATTGGATATTGAGGAAATAGTCCTTTAAAAAATTGTTTCCTTTGCCAGCAGTTAGATTGGAGTTTTGGAAAAAGATCCCCAAAGTTGATGGGGCTATTTCTACTCTTGCCAAACATACTACTATTCCTATGGAAGATAGTACTTCCTTTAAGGACCCTTTAGATAGGAAACTTGAATCTTATCTAAGGAAAGCTTATTTAAATTCTGGCTATCTTCTCAGGCCTGCCATTTCTATTGCTGATGTTGCAGCTGCATCAACTTTTTGGTTGGAAAGTTTAGAGCAACAGGAAATGGATCCTGATTTGTCTAGCATTGTTCTCTTGCTTAAACATGCTAATCATTTTATCTGTGATGCCATTTTTGAGATCATCAAAATTGATGTTAAATCTATGTCTTTAGCTATTTTAGCTAGAAGAGCTTTGTGGCTTAAATATTGGAATGCTGACATGGTATCTTAAGTCTAGATTACTATCTCTTTCTTTCCAAGGTAATACATTTATTTGGTTCTCTGTTCAACTGTCACTGGGGGAAAGGGAGTTATTTTTGCCTCGGGATAAAGACCTACGGGTAAATCTAAGGCTTCTTACCGTTTTTGTTCCTTTCGAAAAAATAAGGAACAGAAACCTAATCCTTCCCCTAGAGAATCTGGTTCCAATTGGAAACCTTCAAGTTGGAGTAAATCCAAACCGTTTAAGAAACCAAAGCCAGCCCCCAAGCCTGCATGAACGTGCGGCCCTCATTCCAGCTCAGCTGGTAGGGGGCAGATTAAAATTATTCCAAGACATTTGGGCAGATTCTATTTAAAATCAATGGATTCATAGTATTGTCTCTCAAGGGTACCGAATAGGATTCAGAGTAAGACCTCCTGTGAGAAGATTTTTTCTCTCATGCATCCCAGCAAATCCAGTAAAGGCTCAGGCTTTTATGAAGTGGTTTTTCAGACCTGGAGCTTTCAGGGGTAAACATACCAGTTCAGTTTCAGGAACAGGGTCTGGGGTTTTATTCCAATCTATTCATTGTCCCAAAGAAAGAAAATTCATTCAGGCCAGTTCTGGATCTGAATAATTTTAATCGTTTTGTAAGAGTGCCGACTTTCAAAATGGTGACTATTCTGCCTTTTGTTCAGCAAGGGTTTTATATGTCCACGATAGACTTATAGGATGCATATCTCCATATTCCGATTCATCCAGACCACTATCAGTTTCTGAGATTCTCTTTTCTAGACAAGCATTACTAATTTGTCGCTCTTCAATTTGGCCTAGCAACAGCTCCAAGAATCTTTTCAAAGATTCTCGGTGTCCTACTCTCTGTAATCAGAGAACGGGGTATTGCGGTGTTTCCTTATTTGGATGATATCTTGGTACTAGCTCAGTCTTTACATTCTGCAGAATCTCACACAAATCAACTAGTGTTGTTTCTTCAAAGACATGGTTGGAGGATTAATTTTCCAAAACGTTCCTTGATTCCTCAGTTAAAGGTCACCTTTTTAGGTTTCCAGATAGATTCAGTGTCCATGACTCTGTCTCTAACAGACAAGAGATGATTAAAATTGATTTCAGCTTGTTGGAACCTTCAGTCTCAATCATTCCCTTCAGTAGCTATGTGAATGGACGTTTTAGGTCTCATGACTGCAGCATCGGACGTGATCCCCTTTGTTTGTTTTCATATGAGACCTCTCCAGCTTGGTATGCTGAATCAATTGTGCAGGGATTATAAAAAGATATCACAATTAATATCCTTAAATCCCAATGTTCGAATCTCTTTGACTTGGTGGTCTGATCACCATCGTATAGTTCAAGGGGCCTCTTTTGTTCGTCCAACCTGGACTGTGATCACAACAGATGCAAGTCTTTCAGGTTGTAAAGCTGTCTGGGGATCTCTGACAGCACAAGGGGTTTGGAAATCTCAAGAGGCGAGGTTACCAATCAATATTTTAGAACGTCATGCTATTTTCAGGTTTGGCCTCTGTTGAAAAGAGAACCATTCATTTGTTCAGCCAGACAATATCACAACTGTGGCATATGTCAATCATCAGGGTGAGACTCCCCAAACTATGAAAGAAGTATCTCGGATACTTGCTTGGACGAAATCCAGCCCTTGTCTAATTTCTGCGGTTCATATCCCAGGTGTAGACAATTGGGAAGCGGATTATCTCAGCCATCAGACTTTACATCTGGGGGAGTGGTCTCTCCATCCAGATGTGTTTTCTCAGATTGTTCAGATGTGGGGTCTTCCAGAAATAGATCTGATGGCTTCCCATCTAAACAAGAAACTTCCCAGGTACCTGTCCAGGTTCAGGGATCCTCAGGCGGAGCAGTTCCTTGGTGTTACCAACCTGCTTATATTTTCCCGCCTCTAGTTCTTCTTCCAAGAGTGATCTCCAAGATCATCATGGAACAATAGTTTGTGTTGATGGTAGCTCCAGCATGGCCTCACAGGTTTTGGTATGCGGATCTTGTTCGGATGTCCAGTTGCCAACCTTGCCCACTTCCTTTAAGACCAGACCTTCTATCTCAAGGTCCATTTTTTCCATAAGGATCTCAAATCATTAAATTTGAAGGTATGGAAATTGAACGCCTAGTGCTTAGTCATAGAGTTTTCTCTGCCTCAGTGATTAATACTATGTTACAGGCTTGTACATCTGTTTCTAGGAAGATTTATTATCGGGTTTGGAAGACTTTTATTTCATGGTGTTCTTCTTCTCATAAATTCTCCTGGCATTCTTTTAGAATTCCTAGAATTTGACAGTTTTTTCAGGATGGTTTGGATAAAGGTTTGTCTGCAAGTTCCTTGAAGCGACACTTCTCTACTCTTTCTGTTTTATTTCACAGAAAGATTGTTAGCTTCCTGGTTTTGAAGGCTTTACAGGCTCCTCCGTTTGAGCCTATGCATTCTTTGGACATTAAACTACTTTCTTGGAAAGTGTTGTTCCTTTTGGTCATCTCTTTTGTTAGAAGAGTTTTCTAATTATCTGCTCATTCTTGTGGATCTCCTTTTCTGATTTTCCATCAGGATAAGGCAGTTTTGCGGACTCCATTTAAATTTCTACCCAAGGTTGTGAATTCTAACAATATTAATAGAGAAATTGTTGTTCCTTCTTTGTTTCCCAATCCTAAGAATTCTTTGGAGAGATCCTTACATTGTTTGGATGTTGTAAGAGCTTTGAAATATTATGTTGAAGCTACTAAAAATTTCAGGAAGACTTCTAATCTATTTGTTATCTTTTCTGGTTCTATCAAAAGTAAAAAAAAATGGTATCTATCAGAAGGCTTGTTCTAGGAAAGGTCAGAAGGCTTCTGCCATTTCCTTGGCATCTTGGTTAAAGCTTTTGATTAATCAAGCTTATCTGGAGTCAGGTCATGCCCCACCTTAGAGAATAACAGTTCATTCTACTAGATCAGTCTCCAGTTTGTGGGCTTTTAAGAATGAAGCTTCAGTTGATCAGATTTGCAAAGCAGCAACTTGGTCTTCTTTGCATACATTTACTAAATTCTACCGTTTTGATGTATTTGCTTCTTCGGAAGCATTTTTTGGTAGAAAAGTTTTTCAGACAGCTGTTTCAGTTTGATTCCTCTGCTATGTTTTTTCTTTTCATTTATGATAATAAACTTATTTTTGGTTGTGGATTACTTTTTTTAGCGGAAAATTGCTGTTATTATTTTTATCCCTCTTTCTCTAGTGACTCTTCTGTGGAGTTCCACATCTTGCATATTACTATCCAATACGTCACTAGCTCATGGACTCTTGTCAATTACATGAAAGAAAACATAATTTATGTAAGAACTTTACATGAAATAAAACATAATTTATGTAAGAACTTTACCTGATTCATTTCTTTCATATTGGCAAGAGTCCATGAGACCCACCCTTTTTATGGTGGTTATGATTTTTTGTATAAAGCACAATTATTTCCAAATTCCTTTTTGATGCTTTTTACTCCTTTCTTTATCACCCCACTACTTGGCTATTCATTAAACTGAATTGTGGGTGTGGTGAGGAGTGTATTTATAGGCATTTTGAGGTTTGGGAAACGTTGCCCCTCCAGGTAGGATTGTTTATCCCATACGTTACTAGCTCATGGACTCTTGCCAATATGAAAGAAATGAATTTATCAGGTAAGTTCTTACATAAATTATGTTTTTTCTTGTAAAAAGGTAAACTGGTAAACATAAAAAGTATAAAACTAGGTATTTGCCAAAATATTATTTCTCTCTTAAGACACGGTGAGTCCACTGATCATCAATTACTGTTGGGAATATCACTCCTTGCCAGCAGGAGGAGGCAAAGAGCACCACAGCAAAGCTGTTAAGTATCACTTCCCTCCCCTTCCCACAACCCCCAGTCATTCTCTTTGCCTCAGTGCAAGCGTCTGGGGGACATGCCGGATGTACAATCCTTTTGTCGGTTGCTCCTCCTTGGAGCCTTAACCTTGTTCTTGAAGTTTTACAACAGACTCAGTTTGTGCCTATGCATTCCATAGATATTAATTTATTATCTTGGAAGGTTTTGTTTCTTACTGCTATTTCTTCTTATGCTCGGAGGGTTTCTCAACTCTCAGCTTTGCAGTGTGATTCTCCTTATCTCATATTTCATGCAGATAAGGCAGTTCTCCGTACCAAGTTTGGTTTTCTTCCTAAGGTTGTTTCGGACAGAAATATTAATCAGGAAATTGTTGTTCCTTCTCTCTGTCCTAATCCTTCTTCTCATAAAGAACGTTTGTTGCACAACTTAGACGTTGTGCGGCCTCTTAAATTCTATCTGCAGGCAACGAAGGACTTTCGTTAGTCTTCTGCATTGTTTGTTTGATTTTCTGGAAAACGTAAGGGTCAGAAGGCTACTGCCACTTCTCTTTCTCTCTGTTTGAGAAGTATTATTCGTATGGCATATGAGACTGCTGGACAGCACCCTCCTTAGAGAATTACTGTTCATTCCACTAGGGTGGTGTCTTCTTCTTGGGCCTTCAAGAATAAGGCCTCTGTAGAACAGATCTGTAAGGCTGCGACTTGGTCTTCCTTGCACTCTTTTTCTAAATTCCATAAATTTGATACTTTTGCCTCGGCTGAGGCTCCTTTTGGGGGAGAGGTTTTGCAAGCAGTGGTGCATTCTGTGTAGGTTGCCTGTCTTGCCCTCCCTTATCATCTGTGTCCTCTTGTCCTATATTTATGTCACAATTTTTATAAAAGAAACTTGTGACTACAAAATCCCACTCCAACATACACAGCTATTCCAAGGACCATGAACTCCGTCCCTCGACTGTTCATATCTGCTCTAGAAACACCCAGATTCTGCCCTGAGCCTCATAGTCTTACCATCTTAAGGGTTCAGTTTCATGGGGTATGAGCAAGGGTGTAGCAGGGTTGCGACTTCGGCCATGTTTTCCTAGACAGTTATGAAATATACGTGCTGCAGGGTGCACTGGGAAGGATCACCGATAATGTCCCTGGACAGCCCTACCCATGTTCCTACTTGCTCCCCCTGCAGAACTCACAACTGTCCAGGAAAACAGGGCAGAGTTGGCAACCCTAATTGCCACATATTTCTCAATTCCCCTAATTGCCACACATTTCTCAATTCAGAAGCTTCCTGCAGAATGTAAGACAATTGGGAACTGTCATTGGGTAAAATCAAAATACTGTATATAAAAATATATACATTTTTATTTTTTTTACAGTTGCACATTTTTCATGCTGGTGGTCATAAACAAAAAAGACATAAATATAGTGTGATACAAAACGCATGGACAAGTCAGTAAAACTTATTTTTTGCATTATGAGTAGTGTTTTTTTTTTTCTGTGTTGAGATGACAGCAAACAAATATTATGATATTATGAATATGCCGCGTCTGCTGAAAAACAAACCAAGACAAAACATGTGGTGTGTGGGTACTAAACAGACAAATATTGAAATGAATGAATGTGTGTGTGTGTGTGTATATATGTGTGTGTGTGTGTGTGTGTATATATGTATATGTGTGTGTGTATATATGTGTGTGTGTGTGTGTGTATATATGTATATGTGTGTGTGTATATATGTGTGTGTGTGTGTATATATGTATATTTGTGTGTGTATGTGTATATGTGTCTATATATATATATATATATATATATATATATATATATATATATATATATATATATATATATATATATATATATTATATTTGTGTGTGTATATATGTATATGTGTGTATATACAGTGGATATAAAAAGTCTACACACCCCTGTTAAAATGTCAGGTTTCTGTGATGTAAAAAAACGAGACAAAGATAAATCATTTCAGAACCTTTTCAACCTTTTAATGTGACCTATAAACTGTACAGCTCAATTTAAAAACAGGGGTGTATAGACTTTTTATATCCACTGTGTGTGTGCGTGTGTGTATATGTATGTGTATATATGTATATATGTGTATGTATGTGTGTGTGTGTGTGTGTATATATATATATATATATATATATATATATATATATATATATATATATATATATATATATATATATATATATATATATATATATATATATATATATTTTGTATGTGTTTTACATTTAGCAGCGGCAATACACTGGTGCTGTGCCTATAGTGGGCGTGTTCACTAGTCGCGATAATGTTTGTATGTTGACTTACTATGCAACAACATGGGAGGTCTGAGACGGATATGGTAATGTACATGCCCTAACTGGTGTGGACTCCTGAGCGTAGTTTAGCTGTGTTGCTGAACATTTAATGTGAATCTGGTAACTTCTTATAGGTAGGTGTCCTGACTGAGTGCTGTTGGATACCTAGGGGTCGATCCGATAAAAATCGTCGCCCGCAAAAGCCGGCGACGCCAATATTTGCGCTGGTTTGGTATCCTATATACGGCGTAACCTAGAAGTTACGCCCGTATATTTCTGCCGTCGCCCGTAGTTTTTTTGGCTATAGGCAGGTATACCAAACCAGCACAGTTTGGTATCCAATATGCAGCGTAAGGACTTACGTGGCGAAAATGGAGAAAACTTACTCCATTTTCACCTCGCCACAAAAAGCAGCCGTAAGAAGCCTTACGCTGACTATTGGAGCCCCGTAACTACCTAAACTAGCTAGAAAATAAACCTAACACCTAACGCATGCGCAATGTCTATCTACCTGTCAACCGCGATCCCCCCCCCGAAATCCCTAATAAAGTTATTAACCCCTAAACCGCCGCTCCCGGACCCCGCCGCCATCTACATAAACTAACCCCCTACTGTGAGCCCCTAAAACTGCCGCCATCTACCTTATCTATCCCCTAATGTGAACCCCTTACACCGCTGTCATCTACCTTATCTATCCCCTAATCTGACCCCTTACACCGCCGCCACCTATATAAAAATTATTAACCCCTAATCTAATCCACCTATACCGCCGCCAGCTATATTAATATTATTAACCCCTAATGTAAGCCCCTTACACCGCCGCCATCTCTATTAAAATGATTAACCCCTAATTTAATCTACCTACCCCGCCGCCAGCTATGTTATCTATATTAACCCTAAGTATATTATAGTTAATATAGGTATTACATTATATATATTAACTATATTAACCCTAATTATATTAGGGTTAATATAGTTAATATAGTTACTATAGTATTTATATTAACTATATTAACTCTATCTAACCCTAACACCCCTAACTAAATTTATATTAAATTAATCTAATTCATTTATAAACTAAAATATTCCTATTTAAATCTAAATACTTACCTATAAAATAAATCCTAAGATAGCTACAATATAATTAATAATTACATTGTAGCTATGTTAGGGTTAATATTTATTTTACAGGTAAATTGTTAATTATTTTAACTAGGTATAATAGCTATTAAATAGTTATTAACTATTTAATATCTACCTAGTTAAAATAATTACCCAATTACCTGTAAAATAAATCCTAACCTAAGTTACAAATACACCTACACTATCAATAAATTAACTAAACTACAAACATCTATCTAAAAATACAATTAAATTAACTAAACTAAATTACAAAAAACAAACAAACACTAAATTACAAAAAATAAAAAAAATTACAAGATTTTTAAGCTAATTACACCTATTCTAAGCCCCCTAATAAAATAATAAAGCCCCCCAAAATAAAAAAAATTCCCTGCCCTATTCTAAATTAAAAAAAATTCAAAGCTCTTTACCTTACCAGCCATTAAAAGGGCCTTTTGTGGGGCATGCCCCAAAGAATTCAGCTCTTTTGCATTTAAAAACATATACAATACCCCCCCCCATTACAACCCACCACCCACATACCCCTATTCTAAAACCACCCAAACCCCCCTTAAAAAAGCCTAACACTTCCCCCCTGAAGATCTCCCTACCTTGTCTTCACCACACCGGGCCGAACTCCTCATCCGATCCGGGCGATGTCTTCCTCCAAGCGGCAAAGAAGAATTCTTCCTCCGGCGACGTCTTCCTCCAAGCGGCAGCAAAGTCTTCATCCTTCCGGCGGCATCTTCAATCTTCTTTCTTCGCTCCGCCGCCGCGGAGCATTCATCCCGGCCGACGACTGAACGACGAATGAGGTACCTTTAAATGACGTCATCCAAGATGGTGTCCGCCAAATTCCGATTGGCTGATAGGATTCTATCAGCCAATCGGAATTAAGTTAGAAAAATCTGATTGGCTGATTGAATCAGCCAATCAGATTCAAGTTCAATCCGATTGGCTGATCCAATCAGCCAATCAGATTGAGCTTGCATTCTATTGGCTGATCGGAACAACCAATAGAATGCGAGCTCAATCTGATTGGCTGATTGGATCAGCCAATCGGATTGAACTTGAATCTGATTAGCTGATTCAATCAGCCAATCAGATTTTTCTAACTTAATTCCGATTGGCTGATAGAATCCTATCAGCCAATCGGAATTCGGCGGACGCCATTTTGGATGACATCATTTAAAGGTACCTCATTCGTCGTTCAGTCGTCGGCCGGGATGGATGCTCCGCGGCGGCGGAGCGAAGAAAGAAGATTGAAGATGCCGCCGGAAGGATGAAGACTTTGCTGCCGCTTGGAGGAAGACGTCGCCGGAGGAAGAATTCTTCTTTGTCGCTTGGAGGAAGACATCGCCGGAGGAAGAATTCTTCTTTGCCGCTTGGAGCAAGACATCGCCCGGATCGGATGAGGAGTTCGGCCCGGTGTGGTGAAGACAAGGTAGGGAGATCTTCAGGGGGGTAGTGTTAGGCTTTTTTAAGGGGGGGGTTTGGGTGGTTTTAGAATAGGGGTATGTGGGTGGTGGGTTGTAATGGGGGGGGTATTGTATATGTTTTTAAATGCAAAAGGGCTGAATTCTTTGGGGCATGCCCCACAAAAGGCCCTTTTAAGGGCTGGTAAGGTAAAGAGCTTTGAAATTTTTTTAATTTAGAATAGGGCAGGGAATTTTTTTTATTTTGGGGGGCTTTATTATTTTATTAGGGGGCTTAGAATAGGTGTAATTAGCTTAAAAATCTTGTAATTTTTTTTATTTTTTGTAATTTAGTGTTTGTTTTTTTTTGTAATTTAGTTTAGTTAATTTAATTGTATTTTTAGATAGATGTTTGTAGTTTAGTTAATTTATTGATAGTGTAGGTGTATTTGTAACTTAGGTTAGGATTTATTTTACAGGTAATTGGGTAATTATTTTAACTAGTTAGATATTAAATAGTTAATAACTATTTAATAGCTATTATACCTAGTTAAAATAATTAACAATTTACCTGTAAAATAAATATTAACCCTAACATAGCTACAATGTAATTATTAATTATATTGTAGCTATCTTAGGGTTTATTTTATAGGTAAGTATTTAGATTTAAATAGGAATATTTTAGTTTATAATATGAATTAGATTAATTTAATAAGAATTTAGTTAGGGGTGTTAGGGTTAGATAGAGTTAATATAGTTAATATAAATACTATAGTAACTATATTAACTATATTAACTATATTAACCCTAATATAATTAGGGTTAATATATATAATGTAATACCTATATTAACTATAATATACTTAGGGTTAATATAGATAACATAGCTGGCGGTGGGGTAGGTAGATTAAATTAGGGGTTAATCATTTTAATAGAGATGGCGGCGGTGTAAGGGGCTTACATTAGGGGTTAATAATTTTAATATAGCTGGCGGCGGTATAGGGGGATTAGATTAGGGGTTAATAATTTTAATAGAGATGGCGGCGGTGTTAGGGGCTCACTTTAGGGGGTTATATAATAATATAGCTGGCGGCGGGGTACGGGAGCGGCGGTTTAGGGGTTAATAACTTTATTAGGTTGCGGCGGGGTACGGGAGCGGCGGTTTAGGGGTTAATAACTTTTTTTATTGTTAGGCTAGTGAGGGGGGATAGCGGATAGAGGGTTAGACGTTTAGGAGGCGTGTTAGACAGTGCGGGTGATTTAGACTTTAGTCAGGTTTTATAGGCGCTGGCAGTTTCTAACGTGGCGCAAGTCACTGGCGACTCCAAAAATCTGTACTTACGCAGATTTCTGGATATCGCTGGTTTGTGAGACTTGCGCCACTTTAGCAAGTGACGGCGCCGCATATTGGATGGCTCGAGTTGCGAGCTGAAACTGCGGGCGACGCGGGTTCCCTCGCTTGCGCCGCAAACTGCGATCTATATCGGATCGCGCCCCTAGTGTATTAGAATTGGGATACAGAGTTGAGTGATCATGGTACTTTACAGGCAGCTGCACATACCATTATATTGCGTGATTTGAGCTATCAATTCATGATTAGATGCAACCTGACACGTCTTTGTTCTGAAAGCTCAATATTATTGAGTTGTTTTACCTTCCAGGAGCGCATACTTATTATGTTTTTCTTGTATATAAAGGTTTTATTTTGCATTTTTATAGTATAAGATATTAATTCCCACTATAGTTTTTCCTTCCCTTTCCACTATATTGAGGACTTGTGGATAAGACCCACGTACTAGGATCCTACAATCTCTATACTTATATTTTTTGTAGTATCATCACTTTTTGTGCTAAGGTTAACACTGTGTGTTTTTATTATGTATACAGACCTGTATTATGTTATTTGTGATCATTTAGATCAGACATAGAATCTTATGTTTATAGTTTTGTACATTTCTATGTCCTTTCCTGTTTCAAGATGGGCTGTTCTTCTTTGATTGGGGGTGGGGTTACACCTGATATAATCACCTATGTTTGTTCACTTGGTCTGATGAACGGGTGATTGATCCCCGAAACGTCATCTGTTTGATGTGCCATTAAAGCACTTATCTTTTGCACAAATCCAGAGAGTGCATGCCTGTCTCTATTTCATGAGTATTTTGTGCCTGCACCCTGGTAGTTGCCCTTTAGGTGAGAGTGCGCTCTACATTGGAACTATATATATATATATATATATATATATATATATATATATATATATATATATATATATATCAGCACCCCTAGTGTGTTATTGCCATGAGAGTCTAATACATAGAGATATAATCGTGTTCCCCATATGGGGATACGCTTTCTATGTAGTGCACGGTAAGGGTTAATATAATGGTATAAATAACAAAGAAAAACAGAACCCTTATAAACCAAGCAACAGACTATATCACATATTAATATTTGCCTTCACCAAAGTACTGCCATAAAGAGACACTGACACAGTATAATTTTTCAAAACAATAAATTTATATCTTCATATATTTAAAGGGACATAATACTCATATGCTAAATCACTTGAAACTGATGCAGTATAAATGTAAGAAGCTGACAGGAAAATATCACCTGAGTATCTCTATGTAAAAAAGGAAGATATTTTACCTCACAATCTCCTCAGCTCAGCAGAGTAAGTTCTGTGTAAAAAGTTATACTCAGCTGCTCCCAGCTGCAGGTAAAAAAATTAAAAAAAATGAAGAAATGAACAGCAGCCAATCAGCATCAGCAGTGCTGAGGTCATGAACTTTTACTGTGATCTCATGAGATTTGACTTGACTCTCATGAGATTTCATTGTAAACTTGATTGGTGAAATAATATGAGAGTGCACGATGCTAATCCCTTCAGATGTCCCAGGACAGACACACTAATATGCTGCTTAGAAATCCTTTACAATGGGAGGCGGCTACTGAGGAACTTTTGAGGTAAAATATCTTTCTTTCTCCAACATAGGTGTGTCCGGTCCACGACGTCATCCTTACTTGTGGGATATTCTCCTCCCCAACAGGAAATGGCAAAGAGCCCAGCAAAGCTGGTCACATGATCCCTCCTAGGCTCCGCCTACCCCAGTCATTCTCTTTGCCGTTGTACAGGCAACATCTCCACGGAGATGGCTTAGAGTTTTTTAGTGTTTAACTGTAGTTTTTATTATTCAATCAAGAGTTTGTTATTTTGAAATAGTGCTGGTATGTACTATTTACTCAGAAACAGAAAAGAGATGAAGATTTCTGTTTGTATGAGGAAAATGATTTTAGCAACCGTAACTAAAATCCATGGCTGTTCCACACAGGACTGTTGAGAGCAATTAACTTCAGTTGGGGGAACAGTATGCAGTCTCTTGCTGCTTGAGGTATGACACATTCTAACAAGACGATGTAATGCTGGAAGCTGTCATTTTCCCTATGGGATCCGGTAAGCCATGTTTATTACGATCGTAAATAAGGGCTTCACAAGGGCTTATTAAGACTGTAGACTTTTTTTGGGCTAAATCGATTCATTATTAACACATATTTAGCCTTGAGGAATCATTTTATCTGGGTATTTTGATATAATAATATCGGCAGGCACTGTATTAGACACCTTATACCTTAGGGGCTTTCCCAAAGCATAAGCAGAGCCTCATTTTCGCGCCGGTGTGGCGCACTTGTTTTTGAGAGGCATGGCATGCAGTCGCATGTGAGAGGAGCTCTGACACTTAGAAAAGACTTTCTGAAGGCGTCATTTGGTATCGTATTCCCCTTTGGGCTTGGTTGGGTCTCAGCAAAGCAGATACCAGGGACTGTAAAGGGGTTAAAGTTTAAAACGGCTCCGGTTCCGTTATTTTAAGGGTTAAAGCTTCCAAATTTGGTGTGCAATACTTTTAAGGCTTTAAGACACTGTGGTGAAAAATTGGTGAATTTTGCACAATTCCTTCATGTTTTTTCGCAATTGCAGTAATAAAGTGTGTTCAGTTTAAAATTTAAAGTGACAGTAACGGTTTTATTTTAAAACGTTTTTTGTACTTTGTTATCAAGTTTATGCCTGTTTAACATGTCTGAACTACCAGATAGACTGTGTTCTGAATGTGGGGAAGCCAGAATTCCTATTCATTTAAATAAATGTGATTTATGTGATAATGACAATGATGCCCAAGATGATTCCTCAAGTGAGGGGAGTAAGCATGGTACTGCATCATTCCCTCCTTCGTCTACACGAGTCTTGCCCACTCAGGAGGCCCCTAGTACATCTAGCGCGCCAATACTCCTTACTATGCAACAATTAACGGCTGTAATGGATAATTCTGTCAAAAACATTTTAGCCCAAATGAACACTTGTCAGCGTAAGCGCGGCTGCTCTGTTTTAGATACTGAAGAGCATGGCAACGCTGATACTAATATCTCTGAAGGGCCCCTAACCCAGTCTGATGGAGCCAGGGAAGTTTTGTCTGAGGGAGAAATTACTGATTCAGGGAACATTTCTCAACAGGCTGAACCTGATGTGATTGCATTTAAATTTAAGTTGGAACATCTCCGCATTCTGCTTAAGGAGGTATTATCCACTCTGGATGATTGTGACAAGTTGGTCATCCCAGAGAAACTATGTAAAATGGACAAGTTCCTAGAGGTGCCGGGGCTCCCAGAAGCTTTTCCTATACCCAAGCGGGTGGCGGACATTGTTAATAAAGAATGGGAAAGGCCCGGTATTCCTTTCGTCCCTCCCCCCATATTTAAAAAATTGTTTCCTTTGGTCGACCCTAGAAAGGACTTATGGCAGACAGTCCCCAAGGTCGAGGGGGCGGTTTCCACTTTAAACAAACGCACCACTATACCCATAGAGGATAGTTGTGCTTTCAAAGATCCTATGGATAAAAAATTAGAAGGTTTGCTTAAAAAGATGTTTGTTCAGCAGGGTTACCTTCTACAACCAATTGCATGCATTGTCCCTGTCGCTACAGCCGCATGTTTCTGGTTCGATGAGCTGATAAAGGCGGTCGATAGTGATTCTCCTCCTTATGAGGAGATTATGGACAGAATCAATGCTCTCAAATTGGCTAATTCTTTCACCCTAGACGCCACTTTGCAATTGGCTAGGTTAGCGGCTAAGAATTCTGGGTTTGCTATTGTGGCGCGCAGAGCGCTTTGGTTGAAATCTTGGTCGGCTGATGCGTCTTCCAAGAACAAGCTACTTAACATTCCTTTCAAGGGGAAAACGCTGTTTGGCCCTGACTTGAAAGAGATTATCTCTGATATCACTGGGGGTAAGGGCCACGCCCTTCCTCAGGATCGGCCTTTCAAGGCAAAAAATAAACCTACTTTTCGTCCCTTTCGTAGAAACGGACCAGCCCGAGGTGCTACGTCCTCTAAGCAAGAGGGTAATACTTCTCAAGCCAAGCCAGCTTGGAGACCAATGCAAGGCTGGAACAAGGGAAAGCAGGCCAAGAAACCTGCCACTGCTACCAAGACTGCATGAAAAGTTGGCCCCCGATCCGGGACCGGATCTGGTGGGGGGCAGACTCTCTCTCTTCGCTCAGGCTTGGGCAAGAGATGTTCTGGATCCTTGGGCGCTAGAAATAGTCTCCCAAGGTTATCTTCTGGAATTCAAGGGACTTCCCCCAAGGGGGAGGTTCCACAGGTCTCAGTTGTCTTTAGACCACATAAAAAGACAGGCATTCTTACATTGTGTAGAAGACCTGTTAAAAATGGGAGTGATTCATCCTGTTCCATTAAGAGAACAAGGGATGGGGTTCTACTCCAATCTGTTCATAGTTCCCAAAAAAGAGGGAACGTTCAGACCAATCTTAGATCTCAAGATCTTAAACAAGTTTCTCAAGGTTCCATCGTTCAAGATGGAAACCATTCGAACTATTTTTCCTTCCATCCAGGAAGGTCAATTCATGACCACGGTGGATTTAAAGGATGCGTATCTACATATTCCTATCCACAAGGAACATCATCGGTTCCTGAGGTTCGCATTCCTGGACAAGCATTACCAGTTCGTGGCGCTTCCTTTCGGATTAGCCACTGCTCCAAGGATTTTCACAAAGGTACTAGGGTCCCTTCTAGCTGTGCTAAGACCAAGGGGCATTGCTGTAGTACCTTACTTGGACGACATTCTGATTCAAGCGTCGTCCCTTCCTCAAGCAAAGGCTCACACGGACATCGTCCTGGCCTTTCTCAGATCTCACGGATGGAAAGTGAACGTGGAAAAGAGTTCTCTATCTCCGTCAACAAGGGTTCCCTTCTTGGGAACAATAATAGACTCCTTAGAAATGAGGATATTTCTGACAGAGGCCAGAAAAACAAAGCTTCTAGACTCTTGTCGGATACTTCATTCCGTTCCTCTTCCTTCCATAGCTCAGTGCATGGAAGTGATCGGGTTGATGGTAGCGGCAATGGACATAGTTCCTTTTGCGCGCATTCATCTAAGACCATTACAACTGTGCATGCTCAGTCAGTGGAATGGGGATTATACAGACTTGTCTCCGAAGATACAAGTAAATCAGAGGACCAGAGACTCACTCCGTTGGTGGCTGTCCCTGGACAACCTGTCACAAGGGATGACATTCCGCAGACCAGAGTGGGTCATTGTCACGACCGACGCCAGTCTGATGGGCTGGGGCGCGGTCTGGGGAGCCCTGAAAGCTCAGGGTCTTTGGTCTCGGGAAGAATCTCTTCTACCGATAAATATTCTGGAACTGAGAGCGATATTCAATACTCTCAAGGCTTGGCCTCAGCTAGCGAGGGCCAAGTTCATACGGTTTCAATCAGACAACATGACAACTGTTGCGTACATCAACCATCAGGGGGGAACAAGGAGTTCTCTAGCGATGGAAGAAGTGACCAAAATCATTCTATGGGCGGAGTCTCACTCCTGCCACCTGTCCGCTATCCACATCCCAGGAGTGGAAAATTGGGAAGCGGATTTTCTGAGTCGTCAGACATTGCATCCGGGGGAGTGGGAACTCCATCCGGAAATCTTTGCCCAAGTCACTCAGCTGTGGGGCATTCCAGACATGGATCTGATGGCCTCTCGTCAGAACTTCAAAGTTCCTTGCTACGGGTCCAGATCCAGGGATCCCAAGGCGGCTCTAGTGGATGCACTAGTAGCACCTTGGACCTTCAAACTAGCTTATGTGTTCCCGCCGTTTCCTCTCATCCCCTGGCTGGTAGCCAGGATCAATCAGGAGAGGGCGTCGGTGATCTTGATAGCTCCTGCGTGGCCACGCAGGACTTGGTATGCAGATCTGGTGAATATGTCATCGGCTCCACCTTGGAAGCTACCTTTGAGACGAGACCTTCTTGTTCAGGGTCCGTTCGAACATCCGAACCTGGTTTCACTCCAGCTGACTGCTTGGAGATTGAACGCTTGATCTTATCGAAGCGAGGGTTCTCAGATTCTGTTATCGATACTCTTGTTCAGGCCAGAAAGCCTGTAACTAGAAAAATTTACCACAAAATTTGGAAAAAATATATCTGTTGGTGTGAATCTAAAGGATTCCCTTGGGACAAGGTTAAGATTCCTAAGATTCTATCCTTCCTTCAAGAAGGATTGGAAAAAGGATTATCTGCAAGTTCCCTGAAGGGACAGATTTCTGCCTTGTCTGTGTTACTTCACAAAAAGCTGGCAGCTGTGCCAGATGTTCAAGCCTTTGTTCAGGCTCTGGTTAGAATTAAGCCTGTTTACAAACCTTTGACTCCTCCTTGGAGTCTCAATTTAGTTCTTTCAGTTCTTCAGGGGGTTCCGTTTGAACCCTTACATTCCGTTGATATTAAGTTATTATCTTGGAAAGTTTTGTTTTTAGTTGCAATCTCTTCTGCTAGAAGAGTTTCAGAATTATCTGCTCTGCAGTGTTCTCCTCCTTATCTGGTGTTCCATGCAGATAAGGTGGTTTTATGTACTAAGCCTGGTTTTCTTCCAAAAGTTGTTTCTAACAAAAACATTAACCAGGAGATTATCGTACCTTCTCTGTGTCCGAAACCAGTTTCAAAGAAGGAACGTTTGTTGCACAATTTGGATGTTGTTCGCGCTCTAAAATTCTATTTAGATGCTACAAAGGATTTTAGACAAACATCTTCCTTGTTTGTTGTTTATTCTGGTAAAAGGAGAGGTCAAAAAGCAACTTCTACCTCTCTCTCTTTTTGGATTAAAAGCATCATCAGATTGGCTTACGAGACTGCCGGACGGCAGCCTCCCGAAAGAATCACAGCTCATTCCACTAGGGCTGTGGCTTCCACATGGGCCTTCAAGAACGAGGCTTCTGTTGATCAGATATGTAGGGCAGCGACTTGGTCTTCACTGCACACTTTTACCAAATTTTACAAGTTTGATACTTTTGCTTCTTCTGAGGCTATTTTTGGGAGAAAGGTTTTGCAAGCCGTGGTGCCTTCCATTTAGGTGACCTGATTTGCTCCCTCCCTTCATCCGTGTCCTAAAGCTTTGGTATTGGTTCCCACAAGTAAGGATGACGCCGTGGACCGGACACACCTATGTTGGAGAAAACAGAATTTATGTTTACCTGATAAATTACTTTCTCCAACGGTGTGTCCGGTCCACGGCCCGCCCTGGTTTTTTTAATCAGGTCTGATAATTTATTTTCTTTAACTACAGTCACCACGGTATCATATGGTTTCTCCTATGCAAATATTCCTCCTTAACGTCGGTCGAATGACTGGGGTAGGCGGAGCCTAGGAGGGATCATGTGACCAGCTTTGCTGGGCTCTTTGCCATTTCCTGTTGGGGAGGAGAATATCCCACAAGTAAGGATGACGCCGTGGACCGGACACACCGTTGGAGAAAGTAATTTATCAGGTAAACATAAATTCTGTTTTTTTACATAGAGATGTTCAGGAGATATTTTCTAGTCAGCTTTTTACAGCTATGCTGCATCACTTTCAAGTGTTTAAACATTTGGGTATTATGGCCCTTTAAGCAACAAAATAATAATCTCCCTGCATCAAAAATATATTATTATTGATATCAACCCGGGTTGACAGATTGACTATTTAAAGTCCAGAATCCAGTCCAATTTATCCTGTAAAGTGTATCCCAGGCCAAAAAGGCAATACATCAAATGTATAATTGTAATCCAAGTAGGAAAAAACGTTCATGCAGGCACCGCACTATGCCAAATAACTCAACGCAGGTATTCACTTTTCATTAGCCAGATTCGTAAACAGCTTATATTGCAGTCACTGAGTGTGTAAAGATACTTTTTAGCGTTCAGTATCACCAAACAGCACTAGATAGATAGACATCACTTCCATATTACCTGTTTCGTGGGCGGCCATAGTGCAGCTGTTTGTTACCTGCTCGTTTCACCTCTCCAAGCTGTATGGTTTTACCGGACCGGACCAAATCTGAAATCTCCAGTGTTGCTTCACCCCTTCTTAGAAAAGGCTCTTTAAGTGCTCAGCACGCCTTTGTAATTCCAGCAAGAAATGGGATGATTCTGGTGCAGGGAGACCTCTGATCATCGGTGCTCAGCTGAATGCACCACTGTGAGCAAACAAGATATGCGCGTTTCACCCGTGCCCGTAGGGCATGAACATTTTTTCCTACTTGGATTACAATTATACATTTGATGTATTGCCTTTTTGGCCTGGGATACACTTTACCGGATAAATTGGACTGGATTCTGGACTTTAGTCAATCTGTCAACCCGGGTTGATATCAATTATAATATATTTTTGATGCAGGGAGATGTTATTTTGTTGCTTAAATATATGAAGATATAAATTTATTTTTTTGAAAAATTATACTGTGTCAGTGTCTCTTTATGACAGTACTTTGTTGAAGGCAAATATTAATATATGATATAGTCTGTTGCTGGATTTATAAGGGTTCTGTTTCTCCAACATTGGTGTGTACGGTCCACGGCGTCATCCATTACTTGTGGGAATATTCTGTTCCCCAACAGGAAATGGCAAAGAGCACAGCAAAAGCTGTCCATATAGCCCCTCCTCAGGCTCCGCCCCCCAGTCATTCTCTTTGCCGCTCTGAACAAGTAGCATCTCCACAGAGATGGTGAAGAGTATGTGGTGTTTAGTTGTAGTTTTTTATTCTTCTATCAAGAGTTTGTTATTTTAAAATAGTACTGGTATGTACTATTTACTTTGAAACAGAAAGAGATGAAGAGTTCTGTTTAAAAGAGGAGTATGATTTTAGCAGCAGTAACTAAAATCAATTGCTGTTCCCACGCAGGACTGTTGAGATGAGAGAACTTCAGTTGGGGGGAACAGTTTGCAGACTTTTCTGCTCAAGGTATGACTAGCCATTTTTCTAACAAGACTGTGTAATGCTGGAAGGCTGTCATTTTCCCTCATGGGGATCAGTAAGCCATTTTCTTAGACTCAGAAAGAATAAAGGGCTTATTATGGGCTATTAACTGGTGGACACTCTTAAGGGCTAAATCGATTGTTTATTTAAGTTTTTTTTTAAAGTTTGAAGTAGTTTTCACACTTTTATTGTTTGGGGAACGTTTTTATCGCCAGGCACTAGTTAAGACACCTTCCCAGTCAGGAAGGGCCTTTCACTGTAGTAGGCAGAGCCTCATTTTCGCGCCATTATTGCGCAGTTTCCTTTGAGTGCAGTGCATGCAGCTGCATGTGTAAGGGTCTGGTATCCACTGAAAACGTTCCTAGAAGGCTTGAATTGGTATCGTATACCCCCCTGGGATAGGTGAAGTCGCAACAAAGGCTGTGGCTGGGACTGTAGTGGGGTTAAAATTGCAAACGGCTCCGGTTTCCACATTTTAAGGGAAAACAGCTTGAAAATTGGGGTGCAATACTTTGAATGCATTAAGACAATGTGGTGAAAATTTGGTAAAGATTGGATAATTCCTTCATAGTTTTTCACATATTCAGTAATAAAGTGTGCCCTGTTTAACATTTAAAGAGACAGTAACAGTTTTGTTTTAAAACGGTTTTTGTGCTTTATTAACCAGTTTAAGCCTGTTTAACATGTCTGTACCTTCAGAGAGATCATGTTCTGTATGTATGGAAGCCAATGTGGTTCCCCCTTCAAATATATGTGATAATTGTGCCATGGCGTCCAAACACAGTAAGGACAGTACTGTCACAAATAGTAAGGTTGCCCAGGATGATTCCTCAGATGAAGGAAGTAGGGATAGTTCTACATCCTCTCCTTCTGTGTCTATACCAGTTATGCCCGCGCAGGCGACCCCTAGTACTTCTAGCGCGCCAATGCTTGTTACTATGCAACAATTGACGGCAGTAATGGATAACTCCATAGCTAATATTTTATCCAAAATGCCAGCATTTCAGAGAAAGCGCGATTGCTCAGTTTTAAACACTGTAGAGCAGGAGGGCGCTGATGATAATTTTTCTGTCATACCCTCACACCAGTCTGAAGTGGCAGTGAGGGAGGGTTTGTCAGATGGAGAAATTTCTGATACAGGAAGAATTTCTCAGCAGGCAGAACCTGATGTTGTGACATTTAAATTTAAATTAGAGCATCTCCGCGCATTACTTAAGGAGGTGCTATCTACTCTGGATGATTGTGACAATCTGGTCATCCCAGAAAAATTGTGCAAGATGGACAAGTTCCTAGAGGTCCCGGTGCACCCTGATGCCTTTCCGATACCTAAAATGGTGGCGGACATAGTGAATAAGGAGTGGGAGAAGCCAGGCATACCTTTTGTCCCTCCTCCTATATTTAAAAAATTGTTCCCTATGGTCGACCCCAGGAAGGACACATGGCAAACAGTCCCTAAGGTCGAGGGGGCGGTTTCTACACTAGCCAAACGCACGACCATTCCCATTGAGGACAATTGTGCTTTCAAAGATCCTATGGATAAAAAATTGGAGGGTTTGCTTAAAAAGATTTTTGTACAGCAAGGTTACCTCCTTCAACCTATTTTGTGCATTATTCCTGTCACTACCGCGGCGTGGTTCTGGTTCGAGGAACTGGAAAAGTCGCTCAGTAGGAGGAGGTCATGGACAGAATTCACGCACTTAAGTTAGCTAATTCCTTTATTTTAGACGCCGCTTTGCAGTTAGCGAGATTAGCGGCGAAAAATTCAGGGTTTGCAATTGTGGCGCACAGAGCGCTCTGGCTAAAGTCTTGGTCGGCGGATGTATCTTCCAAGACAAAATTGCTTAATATCCCTTTCAAGGGTAAGACACTTTTTGGGCCGGAATTGAAAGAAATTATTTCAGACATCACTGGGGGAAAGGGCCAGGCCCTCCCACAAGATAGGCCTTTCAATGCTAAGAATAAGTCCAATTTCTCCAACATAGGTGTGTCCGGTCCACGGCGTCATCCTTACTTGTGGGATATTCTCCTCCCCAACAGGAAATGGCAAAGAGCCCAGCAAAGCTGGTCACATGATCCCTCCTAGGCTCCGCCTACCCTAGTCATTCTCTTTGCCGTTGTACAGGCAACATCTCCACGGAGATGGCTTAGAGTTTTTTAGTGTTTAACTGTAGTTTTTATTATTCAATCAAGAGTTTGTTATTTTGAAATAGTGCTGGTATGTACTATTTACTCAGAAACAGAAAAGAGATGAAGATTTCTGTTTGTATGAGGAAAATGATTTTAGCAACCGTAACTAAAATCCATGGCTGTTCCACACAGGACTGTTGAGAGCAATTAACTTCAGTTGGGGGAACAGTATGCAGTCTCTTGCTGCTTGAGGTATGACACATTCTAACAAGACGATGTAATGCTGGAAGCTGTCATTTTCCCTATGGGATCCGGTAAGCCATGTTTTATTACGATCGTAAATAAGGGCTTCACAAGGGCTTATTAAGACTGTAGACTTTTCTGGGCTAAATCGATTCATTATTAACACATATTTAGCCTTGAGGAATCATTTTATCTGGGTATTTTGATATAAGAATATCGGCAGGCACTGTATTAGACACCTTATTCCTTAGGGGCTTTCCCAAGGCATAAGCAGAGCCTCATTTTCGCGCCGGTGTGGCGCACTTGTTTTTGAGAGGCATGGCATGCAGTCGCATGTGTGAGGAGCTCTGATACTTAGAAAAGACTTTCTGAAGGCGTCATTTGGTATCGTATTCCCCTTTGGGCTTGGTTGGGTCTCAGCAAAGCAGATACCAGGGACTGTAAAGGGGTTAAAGTTTAAAACGGCTCCGGTTCCGTTATTTTAAGGGTTAAAGCTTCCAAATTTGGTGTGCAATACTTTTAAGGCTTTAAGACACTGTGGTGAAAATTTGGTGAATTTTGCACAATTCCTTCATGTTTTTTCGCAATTGCAGTAATAAAGTGTGTTCAGTTTAAAATTTAAAGTGACAGTAACGGTTTTATTTTAAAACGTTTTTGTACTTTGTTATCAAGTTTATGCCTGTTTAACATGTCTGAACTACCAGATAGACTGTGTTCTGAATGTGGGGAAGCCAGAATTCCTATTCATTTAAATAAATGTGATTTATGTGATAATGACAATGATGCCCAAGATGATTCCTCAAGTGAGGGGAGTAAGCATGGTACTGCATCATTCCCTCCTTCGTCTACACGAGTCTTGCCCACTCAGGAGGCCCCTAGTACATCTAGCGCGCCAATACTCCTTACTATGCAACAATTAACGGCTGTAATGGATAATTCTGTCAAAAACATTTTAGCCCAAATGAACACTTGTCAGCGTAAGCGCGGCTGCTCTGTTTTAGATACTGAAGAGCATGGCAACGCTGATACTAATATCTCTGAAGGGCCCCTAACCCAGTCTGATGGGGCCAGGGAGGTTTTGTCTGAGGGAGAAATTACTGATTCAGGGAACATTTCTCAACAGGCTGAACCTGATGTGATTGCATTTAAATTTAAGTTGGAACATCTCCGCATTCTGCTTAAGGAGGTATTATCCACTCTGGATGATTGTGACAAGTTGGTCATCCCAGAGAAACTATGTAAAATGGACAAGTTCCTAGAGGTGCCGGGGCTCCCAGAAGCTTTTCCTATACCCAAGCGGGTGGCGGACATTGTTAATAAAGAATGGGAAAGGCCCGGTATTCCTTTCGTCCCTCCCCCCATATTTAAAAAATTGTTTCCTTTGGTCGACCCCAGAAAGGACTTATGGCAGACAGTCCCCAAGGTCGAGGGAGCGGTTTCCACTTTAAACAAACGCACCACTATACCCATAGAGGATAGTTGTGCTTTCAAAGATCCTATGGATAAAAAATTAGAAGGTTTGCTTAAAAAGATGTTTGTTCAGCAGGGTTACCTTCTACAACCAATTGCATGCATTGTCCCTGTCGCTACAGCCGCATGTTTCTGGTTCGATGAGCTGATAAAGGCGGTCGATAGTGATTCTCCTCCTTATGAGGAGATTATGGACAGAATCAATGCTCTCAAATTGGCTAATTCTTTCACCCTAGACGCCACTTTGCAATTGGCTAGGTTAGCGGCTAAGAATTCTGGGTTTGCTATGGTGGCGCGCAGAGCGCTTTGGTTGAAATCTTGGTCGGCTGATGCGTCTTCCAAGAACAAGCTACTTAACATTCCTTTCAAGGGGAAAACGCTGTTTGGCCCTGACTTGAAAGAGATTATCTCTGATATCACTGGGGGTAAGGGCCACGCCCTTCCTCAGGATCGGCCTTTCAAGGCAAAAAATAAACCTAATTTTCGTCCCTTTCGTAGAAACGGACCAGCCCGAGGTGCTACGTCCTCTAAGCAAGAGGGTAATACTTCTCAAGCCAAGCCAGCTTGGAGACCAATGCAAGGCTGGAACAAGGGAAAGCAGGCCAAGAAACCTGCCACTGCTACCAAGACTGCATGAAATGTTGGCCCCCGATCCGGGACCGGATCTGGTGGGGGGCAGACTCTCTCTCTTCGCTCAGGCTTGGGCAAGAGATGTTCTGGATCCTTGGGCGCTAGAAATAGTCTCCCAAGGTTATCTTCTGGAATTCAAGGGACTTCCCCCAAGGGGGAGGTTCCACAGGTCTCAGTTGTCTTCAGACCACATAAAAAGACAGGCATTCTTACATTGTGTAGAAGACCTGTTAAAAATGGGAGTGATTCATCCTGTTCCATTAAGAGAACAAGGGATGGGGTTCTACTCCAATCTGTTCATAGTTCCCAAAAAAGAGGGAACGTTCAGACCAATCTTAGATCTCAAGATCTTAAACAAGTTTCTCAAGGTTCCATCGTTCAAGATGGAAACCATTCGAACTATTCTTCCTTCCATCCAGGAAGGTCAATTCATGACCACGGTGGATTTAAAGGATGCGTATCTACATATTCCTATCCACAAGGAACATCATCGGTTCCTAAGGTTCGCATTCCTGGACAAGCATTACCAGTTCGTGGCGCTTCCTTTCGGATTAGCCACTGCTCCAAGGATTTTCACAAAGGTACTAGGGTCCCTTCTAGCTGTGCTAAGACCAAGGGGCATTGCTGTAGTACCTTACTTGGACGACATTCTGATTCAAGCGTCGTCCCTTCCTCAAGCAAAGGCTCACACGGACATCGTCCTGGCCTTCCTCAGATCTCACGGATGGAAAGTGAACGTGGAAAAGAGTTCTCTATCTCCGTCAACAAGGGTTCCCTTCTTGGGAACAATAATAGACTCCTTAGAAATGAGGATATTTCTGACAGAGGCCAGAAAAACAAAGCTTCTAGACTCTTGTCGGATACTTCATTCCGTTCCTCTTCCTTCCATAGCTCAGTGCATGGAAGTGATCGGGTTGATGGTAGCGGCAATGGACATAGTTCCTTTTGCGCGCATTCATCTAAGACCATTACAACTGTGCATGCTCAGTCAGTGGAATGGGGATTATACAGACTTGTCTCCGAAGATACAAGTAAATCAGAGGACCAGAGACTCACTCCGTTGGTGGCTGTCCCTGGACAACCTGTCACAAGGGATGACATTCCGCAGACCAGAGTGGGTCATTGTCACGACCGACGCCAGTCTGATGGGCTGGGGCGCGGTCTGGGGATCCCTGAAAGCTCAGGGTCTTTGGTCTCGGGAAGAATCTCTTCTACCGATAAATATTCTGGAACTGAGAGCGATATTCAATGCTCTCAAGGCTTGGCCTCAGCTAGCGAGGGCCAAGTTCATACGGTTTCAATCAGACAACATGACAACTGTTGCGTACATCAACCATCAGGGGGGAACAAGGAGTTCCCTAGCGATGGAAGAAGTGACCAAAATCATTCTATGGGCGGAGTCTCACTCCTGCCACCTGTCCGCTATCCACATCCCAGGAGTGGAAAATTGGGAAGCGGATTTTCTGAGTCGTCAGACATTGCATCCGGGGGAGTGGGAACTCCATCCGGAAATCTTTGCCCAAGTCACTCAGCTGTGGGGCATTCCAGACATGGATCTGATGGCCTCTCGTCAGAACTTCAAAGTTCCTTGCTACGGGTCCAGATCCAGGGATCCCAAGGCGGCTCTAGTGGATGCACTAGTAGCACCTTGGACCTTCAAACTAGCTTATGTGTTCCCGCCGTTTCCTCTCATCCCCAGGCTGGTAGCCAGGATCAATCAGGAGAGGGCGTCGGTGATCTTGATAGCTCCTGCGTGGCCACGCAGGACTTGGTATGCAGATCTGGTGAATATGTCATCGGCTCCACCTTGGAAGCTACCTTTGAGACGAGACCTTCTTGTTCAGGGTCCGTTCGAACATCCGAACCTGGTTTCACTCCAGCTGACTGCTTGGAGATTGAACGCTTGATCTTATCGAAGCGAGGGTTCTCAGATTCTGTTATCGATACTCTTGTTCAGGCCAGAAAGCCTGTAACTAGAAAGATTTACCACAAAATTTGGAAAAAATATATCTGTTGGTGTGAATCTAAAGGATTCCCTTGGGACAAGGTTAAGATTCCTAAGATTCTATCCTTCCTTCAAGAAGGATTGGAAAAAGGATTATCTGCAAGTTCCCTGAAGGGACAGATTTCTGCCTTGTCTGTGTTACTTCACAAAAAGCTGGCAGCTGTGCCAGATGTTCAAGCCTTTGTTCAGGCTCTGGTTAGAATTAAGCCTGTTTACAAACCTTTGACTCCTCCTTGGAGTCTCAATTTAGTTCTTTCAGTTCTTCAGGGGGTTCCGTTTGAACCCTTACATTCCGTTGATATTAAGTTATTATCTTGGAAAGTTTTGTTTTTAGTTGCAATTTCTTCTGCTAGAAGAGTTTCAGAATTATCTGCTCTGCAGTGTTCTCCTCCTTATCTGGTGTTCCATGCAGATAAGGTGGTTTTACGTACTAAACCTGGGTTTCTTCCTAAAGTTGTTTCTAACAAAAACATTAACCAGGAGATTATCGTACCTTCTCTGTGTCCGAAACCAGTTTCAAAGAAGGAACGTTTGTTGCACAATTTGGATGTTGTTCGCGCTCTAAAATTCTATTTAGATGCTACAAAGGATTTTAGACAAACATCTTCCTTGTTTGTTGTTTATTCCGGTAAAAGGAGAGGTCAAAAAGCAACTTCTACCTCTCTCTCCTTTTGGATTAAAAGCATCATCAGATTGGCTTACGAGACTGCCGGACGGCAGCCTCCCGAAAGAATCACAGCTCATTCCACTAGGGCTGTGGCTTCCACATGGGCCTTCAAGAACGAGGCTTCTGTTGATCAGATATGTAGGGCAGCGACTTGGTCTTCACTGCACACTTTTACCAAATTTTACAAGTTTGATACTTTTGCTTCTTCTGAGGCTATTTTTGGGAGAAAGGTTTTGCAAACCGTGGTGCCTTCCATTTAGGTGACCTGATTTGCTCCCTCCCTTCATCCGTGTCCTAAAGCTTTGGTATTGGTTCCCACAAGTAAGGATGACGCAGTGGACCGGACACACCTATGTTGGAGAAAACAGAATTTATGTTTACCTGATAAATTACTTTCTCCAACGGTGTGTCCGGTCCACGGCCCGCCCTGGTTTTTTTAATCAGGTCTGATAATTTATTTTCTTTAACTACAGTCACCACGGTAACATATGGTTTCTCCTATGCAAATATTCCTCCTTAACGTCGGTCGAATGACTGGGGTAGGCGGAGCCTAGGAGGGATCATGTGACCAGCTTTGCTGGGCTCTTTGCCATTTCCTGTTGGGGAGGAGAATATCCCACAAGTAAGGATGACGCCGTGGACCGGACACACCGTTGGAGAAAGTAATTTATCAGGTAAACATAAATTCTGTTTTTCGTTCCTTTCGCAATTTAAGGAACGGACCGGCTTCCAACTCTGCAGCCTCTAGACAAGAGGGTAACGCTTCCCAGACTAAACCAGCTTGGAAACCAATGCAAGGCTGGAACAAGGGTAAACAGGCCAAGAAGCCTGCTGCTGCTACCAAAACAGCATGAAGGGGTAGCCCCCGATCCGGGACCGGATCTAGTAGGGGGCAGACTCTCTCTCTTTGCTCAGGCTTGGGCAAGAGATGTTCAGGATCCCTGGGCACTAGAAATAGTCTCTCAGGGTTATCTTCTAGAATTCAAGGAACTACCCCCAAGGGGAAGGTTTCACATGTCTCACTTATCTTCAAACCAAATAAAGAGACAGGCATTCTTACATTGTGTAGAAGACCTGTTAAAGATGGGAGTGATACACCCAGTTCCAACTGTGGAACAAGGTCAGGGGTTTTACTCAAATCTGTTTGTAGTTCCCAAAAAAGAGGGAACTTTCAGACCAATTCTGGATTTAAAAATTCTAAACAAAATGGAAACAATTCGAACAATTTTACCTACAATCCAGGAGGGTCAATATATGACTACCGTGGATTTAAAGGATGCGTATCTACATATTCCTATCTACAAAGATCATCATCAGTTCCTAAGGTTCGCCTTTCTGGACAAACATTATCAGTTCGTGGCTCTCCCATTCGGACTAGCCACTGCTCCCAGAATTTTCACAAAGGTGCTCGGGTCCCTTCTAGCGGTTCTAAGACCAAGGGGCATTGCAGTGGCACCTTTATCTGGACGACATTCTAATTCAAGCGTCGTCTCTTTCCAAGGCAAAGGCTCATACAGACATTGTTCTAGCCTTTCTCAGATCTCACGGGTGGAAGGTGAACGTAGAAAAGAGTTCCCTGTCTCCGTCGACAAGAGTTCCCTTTTTGGGGACAATAATAGATTCTTTAGAAATGAAGATCTTCTTGACAGAGGTCAGAAAGTCAAAGCTTCTAAACGCTTGTCAAGTTCTTCTCTCTATTCTGCATCCTTCCATAGCTCAGTGCATGGAAGTAGTAGGGTTGATGGTTGCAGCAATGGACATAGTTCCTTTTGCTCAAATTCATCTAAGACCATTACAACTGTGCATGCTCAAGCAGTGGAATGGGGACTATACAGACTTGTCTCCAAAGATTCAAGTAGACCAGATGACCAGAGACTTACTCCGTTGGTGGTTGTCCCAGGATCACCTGTCTCAGGGAATGAGTTTCCGCAGACCAAAGTGGGTCATTGTCACGACCGACGCCAGTCTATTAGGCTGGGGCGCGGTCTGGGATTCCCTGAAAGCTCAGGGTCTATGGTCTCGGGAAGAGTCTCTTCTCCCGATAAACATCCTGGAACAGAGCGATATTCAATGCTCTCCGGGCTTGGCCTCAACTAGCGAAGGCCGGATTCATAAGATTCCAGTCAGACAACATGGCGACTGTAGCTTACATCAACCATCAGGGGGGAACAAGGAGTTCCTTGGCGATGAGAGAGGTATCCAAAATCATCAAATGGGCGGAGGATCACTCCTGCCACCTATCTGCAATCCACATCCCAGGAGTAGACAACTGGGAGGCGGATTATCTGAGTCGTCAGACTTTCCATCCGGGGCAGTGGGTACTCCACCCGGAGGTGTTTGCCCAGTTGACCCAATTATGGGGCATTCCAGACATGGATCTGATGGCGTCTCGTCAGAACTTCAAGGTTCCTTGCTACGGGTCCAGATCCAGGGATCCCAAGGCGACTCTAGTGGATGCATTAGTAGCGCCTTGGTCGTTCAACCTAGCTTATGCGTTTCCACCGTTCCCTCTCCTTCCCAGGCTTGTAGCCAGGATCAAACAGGAGAAGGCCTCGGTGATTCTGATAGCTCCTGCGTGGCCGCGCAGGACTTGGTATGCAGACCTGGTGAATATGTCATCGGCTCCACCATGGAAGCTACCTTTGAGACAGGATCTTCTAGTACAAGGTCCATTCGAACATCCAAATCTAGTCTCTCTTTAGCTGACTGCTTGGAAATTGAACGTTTGATTTTATCCAAGCGTGGGTTTTCAGATTCAGTGATAGATACTCTGGTCCAAGCCAGAAAACCTGTGACTAGAAAGATTTACCATAAAATATGGAAAAGATATATCTGTTGGTGTGAATCCAAGGGATTCTCCTGGAGTCGGATTAAAATTCCGAAGATCCTCTCCTTTCTCCAAGAAGGTTTGGATAAGGGATTGTCAGCGAGTTCTTTAAAAGGACAGATTTCTGCTTTATCTGTCTTGTTACACAAACGACTGGCAGCTGTGCCAGATGTACAAGCTTTTGTACAGGCTTTGGTCAGAATCAAGCCTGTTTACAGACCCTTGACTTGACCCTTGGAGTCTAAATTTAGTTCTTTCAGTTCTTCAAGGGGTTCCATTTGAACCCTTACATTCCATAGATATCAAGTTCCTATCTTGGAAAGTTCTGTTTTTTCTGCTAGAAGAGTTTCTGAATTATCTGCTTTGCAGTCTGATCCACCCTATCTGGTGTTCCATTCAGATAAGGTCGTTTTGCGTACCAAGCCTGGTTTTCTTCCAAAAGTTGTTTCCAACAAGAATATTAACCAGGAAATAGTTGTTCCTTCTCTGTGTCCGAATCCAGTTTCAAAGAAGGAACGTTTGTTACACAATTTAGATGTAGTCCGTGCTTTAAAGTTCTATTTAGAAGCAACAAAGTATTTCAGACAAACTTCTTCTTTGTTTGTCGTTTATTCTGGTAAGAGGAGAGGACAAAAAGCTACTGCTACCTCTCTTTCTTTCTGGCTGAAAAGCATCATCCGATTGGCTTATGAGACTGCCGGACGGCAGCCTCCTAAACGAATCACAGCTCACTCTTTCTCTATACACTACAGTCACCACGGCACCCTATAGTTTCTCCTTTTTTCTCCTAACCGTCGGTCGAATGACTGGGGGGCGGAGCCTGAGGAGGGGCTATATGGACAGCTTTTGCTGTGCTCTTTGCCATTTCCTGTTGGGGAAGAGAATATTCCCACAAGTAATGGATGATGCCGTGGACCGGACACACCGTTGGAGAAAGTAATTTATCAGGTAAGCATAAATTCTGTTTTTTCTTTTATTTATATATATATATATATATATATATATATATATATATATATATATATATATATATATATATATATATATATATATATATATATATATATATATTTATATATATATATATATATATATATATATATATATATATATATATATATATATATATATATACTCACACACTACCTCACAAAAGTGAGTACACCCCTCACATTTTTGGAAATATTTTATTATATATTTTCATGTGACAACACTGAAGAAATGACACTTTGCTACAATGTAAAATAGTGAGTGTACAGTCTGTATAGCAATGTAAATTTGCTGTCCCCTGAAAATAACACACAGCCATTAATGTCTAAACCGTTGGCAACAAAAGTGAGTACACCCCTAAGTGGAAATGTCCAAATTGGCCATCTTTATGATGAGCAACAATTCTTTTTTTTCAGATCCTCAGAGAGTTCTTTGCCATGAGGTGCCATGTTGAACTTCCAGTGACCAGTATGAGAGAGTGTGAGAGCGATAATACAAAATTTAACATACCTGCTCCCCGTTCACACCTAAGACCTTGTAACACTAACGAGTCACATGGCCCCGGGGAGGGAAAATGGCTATTTGGGCCCAATTTGGACATTTCAACTTAGGGGTTTACTCACTTTTGTTGCCAACGGTTTAGACATTAATGGCAGTCTGTTGAGTTATTTTGAGGGGACAGCAAATATTACACCGTTATACAGGCTGTACACTCACTACTTTATCTTGTAGCAAAGTGTCATTTCTTCAGTGTTTTCACATGAAAAGATATAATAAAATATTTACAAAAACGTTAGGGGTTTGCTCATTTTTGTGAGATACAGTGTGTGTGTGTGTGTATATATGTATGTATATGTATGTGTATGTATATGTATGTATATATATATATATATATATATATATATATATATATATATATATATATATATATATATATATATATATATATATATATATATATATATATAAGAAATTTTAGACGCAGGGGGAAACATTTCAAGAGTCAAAATAATGATGATGATAATAAAAAAACAGTTATATTTTCAGATACAGAAGCTGAATCCACAGATGATAATAGTGGTGATAATGAGATAGATGTGCCAGTAGAACAAATTGAACCAACACTTAATCACGAAACAAGTGGTTCATATAAATAAATATGTACTGAATATAGCTAACACTAAAGATAAACCACAAGAGAGAGCGAGAAGTAAATTTGAAGCAGCTTTTTTAGTGCCCACAACCATACTCAAGCAACCCCCCGGGGGCTTTATCCCACAAGGAGGGAGAGGGAGGGCAAAATCCCAGACTCGGCTCCAAGGGAACAGATATGCCCTAAGGACCAAAATAGATTAGGGGGTTCTAACAACAGTATAGTTATTAATCTCTCAGACATTAGCCTTACTAAAGAACAAGAAAAAGTCCTGAACTATGGTCTAAATGTTGTACCTAGTGCAGGGTTCAATCTCTTCAACACAATAATAGATGCCAATAGGATGGTTCGAAATCTAACAGTACGTAAACATTATTTTAACAGTGGAGGAGAGATTGAACCAAGCACTATGCTTACACGAACACCTTCTATCGTGAAACTTATAGATTTTTCTGAAGCATGCACTAGGGAAACACTCTTGACATTACAGAGCCAGGAAGTTTCAGACTCACAAATTGAGACAGAAACACATAGGGGTTTTAGGGCTGATTCTTCATTTTACTCCGTTTTAGAATCTTTTCAAGAGAGAGTGATAAGGGATTTAGAAACTTTACACATGAATAATAGACAACCCACGACAATTCAAATATAAATTAGCATATAAGGAGAATAAAGCCATAAAAGAACTTGAGAAAAATCCTAAAATAGTGATAAGAAAATCTGACAAAGGAGGAAGTATAGTTGTTCTCAATAGAACAGATTATGATAAAGAGATCCTGAGACAGATTAACAATACTGATACTTACATTAAACTGACTAAAAACCCACTAAATTAATTTAAACAACAATTATCTCACCTCTTGGATGAAGGTTTACATCCAGGTTTTATATATATATTGTTTTTATTTAAATTTGCAGTAAAACTTTAACAATAAGACAAAAGAAAAAACATTTCAATGTTCCTACACAAAAGTAGGAATGTGATACAATAGATGTTGCACAGTATATTACTTTAAGTCTTTCTGAAATGTCCCGTGGTACAAATTCTCTTCACAGTATCGCTATGGTCGTGGTAGGCGCGTGGTTTCTAAAATTAAGGTATATGACATGTGGGCCTTCCAACTTTCAGTTAATGGAGGACATCAGAGATGTATTGTCTCTTATTTTCGATGCAACTTCTAATTGAATCTAGTAAGTCTAGAATTATTTATCAATTGTCCTATATAGAGACAAAGAACTAAAATTGAAGAGAAAGAAAAGATAAGGGGAAGAGAAAGAGGGAAAAAGAGAAAGCATAGGCCATATAATAAAGTTTGAGAATGTTTCTCTCATTAGTCATATATGTGTGCTCTCGGGCGTGTTTATGTATCTTATTTACTATATCTAAAAGACTCCCATAGAAACATCATATCCTGATGTAACGAGAGTTGGCCTATTTTGAGGTAATATAATCTTTCCAGTAGTAAATTTCTGTTGACTAATTCTATCCATTCCGATACTGTAGGTACTACTGCCGTTTTCCACTTTCTCGGTATTATCTGGTTAGCTGCATTTAACATGATGTAGAATAATTGTTGCCTTATTTTGCATGTAATTGCTGGTGACTGTCTCAACATTATTATTTCTGGGCTAGGTGTTATTTGAGTGTTCAGTGTTTTATTGATATTCAAGAAGATAGTAGTCCAAAAAGATTTAATATGTTCGCATCCCCACCAGATATGGGACAGGTGACCCTCCTCTAGGCATCCCCTCCAGCATGAGCCTGAGGTTTGCTTATATATATATTTAATTCTAGCCGGGGTTAGATACCATCTCATCATCAATTTGATGTTTGTTTCTTTTGCATGGGCGGAATGTCCGGAGTGCAGAAGGGTTGAGAATCTGCCTACCCACGTTTTTGCTGGAGTAGTTTGATGCAGCTCATTATCCCATCTTTTAGTGTAAGGGGGGAGCCCCGGAAAGGTGTGCGATAAGACAAGTTTATACAATTTGGAGATTACTCCCTTTATATCCTCTTTAGCTATACACATTTGTTCAAATACTGTAGGAGAGCGGGTCAGGTCTTTTCTAAGTTTATGTGACATTATGTAGTGCCTCATTTGGTGTATGTGAAGCCATGATGACAAGAAAGGGTGTTCTAATAAGTTAAGTTGGGACCTATCTTTGATAAACTTAACCTCATCCGTGATAAGATACATGGGAATGAGTGCTTGTGGAGCCTTGAGGAGGTTGTCATCTATGATTTTACCAGGTTTAAATTCTGGGTTGTTTAAAAGTGTAGTAAGGGGTGAGTATCTAGAAGAGATTTTATTCGGTGACTTACAGATAGTCTTCCAGTCAGTCCAAGTCTCATTGGAAATGGAGGATGTTGAGACAGAGTGTCTATTAAAATAAGCAGGATTCCAGCTTGCGGTGGTTAGGTCGTGTGTAAAGGCAAGATCAGATTCAATTTGCACCCAGCTTTTATAAGTGGATGTATTAAAACGAAACCACTCCTGGATTCTCTGTAGGGATATGGCAAGTTTGTATGAAAGGAGATGTGGGACCCCTAGTCCCCCTTCTGTTGGGGGTTTAAAGAGTGTATTACTGTTAATCCGTGGAGGCCTACGTCTCCAGATATATTCATTTATGATTTTTTGCATGTGAGCTAGGTCTTTTTGTATGCCTGGGATGGGGACTGTCTGTAGGATATATAGCACTTTTGGGAGCAGAATCATTTTTGCTGCTTGTATTCTACCTGTCCAAGATATATTTTTAGGAAGCCAATGAGATGTTAGAGTTAGAAGTTCTGTGGTAAGATCTCCATAATTGTATTTACGCAAGTCTGTTATATCTGGAGTAATGTGAATGCCAAGGTATTTGAGATATTTTGTTTGTTGTTTTAAGGGGCATGTAGCCTTTAGATCATTAAGGGTGAGGGTAGGTAAGTTTATAGGAAGGTATTCTGACTTGCTCATATTCACTAAAAAATTTGATACTGTCCCAAATTTTGTCAGTTCATTAGTCACCTGTTGTAGGGATACTTTGGGGTTTGTGAGCGTCAGGAGAATGTCGTCTGCAAATATGGCTAATTTATGTGTCTGATTGGCAATGGGAATTCCTTGAATTTGGTTGTTCAGTCGTATTTTGATAGCCAGAGGTTCTAGGGATAGGACAAAAAGAAGCGGTGAAAGTGGGCAGCCCTGTCTGGATCCGTTTCGGATTTCAAAAGGCTCCGAAAGGGCTCCATTAATCCTAACCTGAGCTGAAGGGTTTGAATATAAAGCAAAAATTTTTTGAATGAAAGAGTCTGGGAAGTCGAAGTGTTGTAGGGTCGTCCGTAGGTATGTCCAGTCTAGTCGGTCAAAAGCTTTTTCAGCATCTGTCGAGACAAAAACAGTCGGGGTTTTGGTTTGTGTGAGATATTCCAATAAATTTAATACTTTGACCGTATTATCTTTTGCTTCTCTACGTGGGACAAACCCTACTTGGTCTTGATGAATTAGAGAGGGGAGAATTTGGTTGATACGGGATGCTAAAATTTTCGCATATAGTTTGAGGTCAATATTTAATAAAGAGATTGGGCGAAAATGTGCAGGTGTGTTTGGGGGTTTACCAGGTTTAGCTATAACTGATATGTTGGCTTGTAACATAGTGTCAGGGAATGGAAGTCTTTCTGGTATGGAGTTAAAAAGGGATGTTAAGTGCGGTACCAGTAGAGAAGCAAAGGTTTTATAATACAGACCTGTGAACCCATCTGGGCCTGGTGCTTTGTTCTGTTTTATTTGTTTTATTGCTTCTAGCACTTCTGAAGGCTGAATAGGTCGGTCTAATTGGGTGCGTTGATCTTGTTCTAACTTGGGTATAGGTAATTTATCTAAATATTGATTGCAATGGCTTGTATGGTTTTGAGGGTCTCTAATTGGGAATAGATTATAGAGTTTATGGTAGAATTTCTTGAACTCTTTAGCTATTGATTTTGTGTCTTCTAAATGTGTGCCATCTGACTTTTTTATGGCGTGAATGTAAGTTTTCTGCTGCTGCTTTTTTAATGCTCTAGCCAAGAGTTTTCCTGATTTATTGCCCTCTCTATAAAAATTTTGTTGAAGATGGAGAAGTTGTTTTTGTGATCTGATATGTAGGAAAAGGTTCATTTTTTCTCTTTTGGATTGCAGTTGGTTTAGAACAATGTTGTCAGTGGGGTTAGATTTGTGTTTATAGTCTAAGTCTGCTATCTCTGAAGCTAAAAGATTTATTTCTTCACGACTTTTCCTTTTGATTTGGGCAGTAGTTTTAATAAACTCGCCTCTTATAGTGCTCTTATGGGCTTCCCAAAGGGTGGCCTCGCTAACATCTGGTGTCTTATTTATAGAGAAGTATGAGCTTATATGTTCTGAAAACAACTCCTTTTGCTTTGAATCTAGCAATAATGAGTCCTCCAGTCTCCACTGGAAGGCTCTCAAAGGGGCTGTTGGCCATTTTATAGTGCAAGCTACTAAGGAGTGGTCTGACCATGTTGTATGGTGTATGCGAGAATGTGTAGTGTGAGATAGGATTAGATGATCGACTAAAATATAATCTAGTCTGGAATAATTACGGTTGGGATGGGAGAAGAAGGTAAAATCTATTTTTTGTGGATTAAAGTATCTCCATGTATCATGTAAGCCTAAGAGCTTAAATTTTTGCCATATATTGTGAAGATTTGGGATTTTAGCTCTAGTGGTAGGGTTTGAGCAGTCAACTGCAGGGTCGAGGGGGAGGTTCAGGTCCCCTGATATTATTACAGAGCCTTTTGCTTCTTTGAGGATTAAATCTACAACTGAGGTTATGAATTTATCCTGATGGGAGTTTGGTGCGTAAATATTCATTATTGTTACAGGTTTGCCATACAGGAGGCCTTTTAAGCATATGTATCTGCCTTCCTTGTCTCCTATAATATGTGTCTTAACGAAGGGGATAGATTTGTGGATTAAGATGCTAACTCCGTTAATTTTTTGTGTGTGGATTAGTGCTGTGGTAGTGTAAGGGGTAATGTGTGGAAAAATATTTAGGGATATTTCTCCCTTTGAAATGGGTCTCTTGAAGCATTAATATGTGTCCCCCTTTTTTTTGGAGGTCTAGTATAGCCATTCTCCTTTTATTTGGGCAATTTAGTCCCTTGGCATTTTGTGTAAAGATATTTAAGTCTTGTGGTGTGTGCTTAATCATCATGGTACATAAATGTTGAAGGTGATACAGAGCAATAACACATGGTGTATATCAATGAGCCTGTGTATGACGGCATATGCTTTGGGAGAGGACAGAAAAGAAGAGAGAAGAGGGGAAAAGAAAGATATAAGCGAATAAACAAAATATTAAAACATAATACTTTTAACACAAGTTGAAACAACATAATTCTGTACTAGGGAGAAAAATCTCCCGACTAGGTGAGAACAACAAAAAACAAAGTCAACATCAGTTAACTGTGAACAATTTAACCTTTAAGACATTATTTTAGCAACTCTAATGACCTGTTGGCCTCTTATGCAACGGAAAGTAGGTGATACTTGCAATTTGAAGTCTCTGGTGGCCGCTGCTTATTTGGTTAGGAAATGTTCTAGTATGCAGTGAGGAGTTGTTACCCTTTATCATCAAGTGATGGGGAAGCAGGTTGTGTAGATTTGCGGGACTTCTTTTGAGACACCTGCCTCCATTCTCTTCTTTGTGGCAGGGGTGCTGGCTTACTTGGGCTTGTGTGCTTTTCTTGTGGTGTGGCGTTTTCTTCCAACTGGGGGGTAGGAATGTCCAATTCTTTGCAAATATCTGGGATTTCTGTGGTGGATGAGCAGGTGATACGTCTTCCTTTCCAGAGGATTAGCAGGTGAAAGGGGAACCCCCATCTGTATGGGATACTTTGTTTTCTCAGTAACAGTGTAAGCGGTTTAAGTTCCCTTCTTTTAGTGAGAGTTCTCTGCGATAAATCAGTAAACATTTGTATGTCTATTTTTTTCATATTTAATGGGTTGTTGATCTCTGGCTAGTTTCATTAGCTCTTCCTTTTCTTGAAAGTTCGTTATCCGAACTATAACATCTCTTGGTGCTTGTCCTGCCAATGGTTTGGGGCGTAAAGCTCTGTGAGCTCTGTCCATGGAGATTTTTGAAGCGCTTTCTTCCTTTTTTAATGTGCTGAATAAATCTTGAAGATATTGTTCAATATCTGGCGGTAGGATAGTTTCGGGGATACCCCGCACCCTGATATTATGTCGTCTGCTGCGGTTTTCGACGTCATCTATCTTGTCTTCTAGCTCCGTTATAGTTGTGTCTTGTTTCTGAATGGTGTTCTGGAGGTCTGTGATAGCTTCTTCATGCAGATCTTGGCAGTTTTCAAGTGATTCTACTCTGTGTCCAATGTCAGAGATATCTTTTTTTAGGTCAGAGATTTCCTCTTTGATACATTGCTTAACCTGAGATATAAGAGAAGAAAAGTCTTTTTTTGATGGAATTGATTTAAAAAGAGCTGTGGGAATAGTGATGCTCTCTGACATCTGGTCACTGTCAGACTCTGATGAGCTGTGATCTGATCTTTGATCTGGTATTGCCTCTCCTGCCGGGGCTAAGTTTTTGGTCTCTGACGTCTTGAAAAAACTGCTAACTGAGTGAGTAGGGGTCTTCAGAGGTTTGACGTTTTTGCCCGGTTTATTGATTTTCTTGGGAGACATATCTGTACGAGTACTGTTTCTCTACCTTCACTGTTTTTTTTTTGTTCTTTTTTTTTTTTTTTAGGGGTAGGTGGGGAGTCTGCAGTGCTATAGAAAGTTCTTTAAATCGTTATTTCTTTGCAGGCGCTTATTGCGATGTTTAAACTGTAAACTTGATCACGCTGAGTAGTGTGCTGGGACCTTTTGAAAGTCGTTCCCCACTACCGCAGTGTTTTACTCGCGGTCTAACATTTCAGGTGCGTCACCAAACTCTAGCTTGGGCTGCGGCCTGCATCGGCGTTCATCTTCTGGTGCGGCTCACTTCGGATTTCAGCTGACCGGTATAATGGTGAGTCTATTTGACCATCGGGAGTTATCCCAATAGTTACTTCTTGATATAGGTGTCTCCGGCCACTGGTCCTTTTCGCTTGTTCGCCAGCAGAATCTAATGTGGGATGAGTTCATGCGCACAGCGTGCACATTGGATACATGCAGTTCTCCTGTTAAAGACAACGGAGGTTTTGCATAATCGTTGCGTGAGAGAGTTTGCTTAGATAACTAGTAGTTTGCAGTCTTAAAGTGCAGGATGGCTAATGCCAATTACGTTTTCACCTAGATAGGGCCTAAGAGCTCTGTCAGACAGCAGCCATCTCCTAGGCTGGCTAGCTCCACCCTCCTACATCCAGGTTTTATAGACATGCAGACACATGATTTTTTGTGGGTCACCTATCCACAAACACCAACTTTTCATGTATTTCCCAAAGTACACTAAAGTCTTAAAGACGTCACATGACGACCCATTGTCTCTGGGATCGGTTCATTATTGGAACCACTGTCCGAATGGGTAGATTCAATCTTACAGCCCTTAGTTTTAGAACTAGCAAGCTACCTCCAGAGACTCTAAACAATTAATTCAGATATTGGGAGAACAAAGATGGACAGATGCACACAAGTGGATCACCTTGGATGTGGTATCGCTTTATAGCTGTATACCACATGATAAGGGGCAGTAAGTACAGGCAGTAAGTTTCTTCCTCCCACACAGGAGCAATTTAAGCAGCAATCTGCAAGAATATGTTATCAAGATCATTGAATATCTATTAACACATAATTATTTTTGTTATGAGGGGATTTTCTATCTCCAGAGCTGCGGCACAGCTATGGGGGCAAAGTTTGCCCCCTCCTATGCCAACCTGTTAATGGGTTGGTGGGAGCTGTGCCACATCTATGGAGATGAGAATCCTTTCAAACAAAATATATCTTTATATAAAAGATATATTGACGATTTGCTCATTGTGTGGGAGGGAGACATGCCAACCCTAAATCAATTTTTGAATTATATAAAAACTTCTGACAACGTGATTTCATTTACTAATGAAGTACATTCAACTCATGTAAACTATTTAGACCTTACGTTAGTGGGTAATATATTGGAATCTAAGGTGGAAACAAAGCTTTACAAAAAAACAATTTTCAAAAACTCGCTATTACATTATTATTAATAATAATAATAATGTTGCTATTATTATTATTATTATTATGTATTTGTAGAGCGCCAACAGATTCCGCAGCGCTGTAAACATAGTCAATATACAGGATAGCTTTTGCAGGGATCAAGTGGGTAGAGGGCCCTGCCAAGAGTTTCACTGCTGTAGTCGGCTCTTAAAGAGGCGATCTGCAAACAGCTGGGCTCATAGGCTTACATTCTAAGGGGTTCAAGGGGAAAGCAATGGAGTTAGGAAAGGTTAGTGTTGGTTGTAAGCATCTCTGAATAGTAGAGTTTTTAGGGAGTGCTTGAAGCTGTTAAAACTAGGGGAGAGTCTTGTGGAGCGAGGCAGGAAGTTCCACAAGATGGGGGCCAGTCTGGAGAAGTCCTGTAGATGGGAATTTGAGGAAATAACAAGAGAGGAGGAGAGGAGGAGATCCTGAGCTGATCGAAGAGGATGGGAGGGAGAATATCTGGAGACAAGTTCTGAAATGTAGGGGGGAGCAGTGCAGTTGGTAGCTTTGTATGTCAGTGAGGATTTTATGTTTAATCCTAGAGGCAAGAGGAAGCCAGTGAAGGTATTGGCAGAGAGGCGCAGCAGATGAAGATCGACGAGTAAGGAAGGTGAGCCTGGCAGAGGCATTCATAATGGATGGTAAAGGAGCTATGCAGCAGCTAGGTAGACCAGAGAGAACAGAGTTGCAGTAGTCGAGGCGGGAAAGGATGAGCGAGTGGATTTAAATCTTAGTTGTATCTTGTGTAAGGAAATGTCTAATTTTAGCGATGTTTTTAAGGTGGAAGCGGCAGGCTTTAGCCAAGGACTGAATGTGAGGAGTGAAGGAAAGATCTGAGTCAAGTGTGACCCCATGTCAAGAGCAATCATCCCTCCCATACCTTTAAAGCAATTGCTAAGGGACAATATCTAAGAATTAAGAGAAACTGTACTGACCCCAAAATATACAATGAGGAAGCATTAAAATTGGATAGAGATCTCAGGGAGAGGGGCTATAATAACAGAGTAATAAAAGATGCATGTCTCTCTGTGGCACAGTTAGACAGAGATACTTTACTTAGAGAAAAGAGAGTAAATCATCCCAGTGATAATAAAAGTATAAACAAAGACAATAAAGACATACAATCAGGGGCGTATTAAGGCATAGGCCAACAAGGCCGGTGCCTAGGGCAGCAGATTTTTAAGGGGCAGCAAAATTTTGAGTCCCTAGGTCCACTCTACTGAACTCAGGGCCGGGTGGCTAAATCAACCAATTACTAATGACTTAAATGGCTGGCCCGGCTATTGCTATCCTATGGGATTGTATGTGGGTGCACATGACGTGTGACAGTGGAGGCGGAGCTCACTTGCGCAGCCTGGCCTGGACTGAGAGGGAATGCGGTATTCTTCCTGGCTCCACAGCGTGATTAAGACTCACACATACTACACAGTGCAGTGTGCACTACAACGTGACCATTGTGAAACAGCATAAGCCTTTCTCCCTTCAATACATCTTCATTAGGCATTAAAATACTTAAACGGATTAGTCACTAAATACTTGTACATTTACTGTTTGTCTATATGTCATGCATGCAAAGAATAAGTATTTATTGCTGAATCTATACAACTATTTGACTTAAAACACAACTGAAAATATGTTGTATGCATTTAATACATTCATAAACAATACAAGTATATACTTTATTATGATTGTATCATGTGACTTTATCCCCTAGGATACAATTCCTAAACCTATCATAACTACTGTTTTATTTTTTAAGTACTTTTAAAGGCCAGTTTGTATATTCATTACATATTTAGCCAAGCAGATATTTTGCTTAAATAACTGTCAATCACCAAAGAAGATGTTTAAGATTAAACAACTACCTACTGACCAACTATCATACAGTGAAGGATATTTTTTTTCTGATATAAACACTTTAATCATCTGACTTGCAAAATAATGTCTAAATAAATATATATATATATATATATATATATGATACAGGTAAAGTCCAGCACCAGTTTCTCCCTTAGTTGCTGGGTGCAAGCTGCCTCTGTCCCACCCAGACAGATAAATATAGAAGCATAGAATAAGCTGCAGCACTCCAAATTTCTTTTTGTGTTATTTTATTGCAAGCAGTAAGACATAAGCGACGTTTCGGGCTTTCGCCCTTTCTCAAGCCAAGTGAGTCACTCACTTGGCTTGAGAAAGGGCGAAAGCCGAAACGTCGCTTATGTCTTACTGCTTGCAATAAAATAACACAAAAAGAAATTTGGAGTGCTGCAGCTTATTCTATGCTTCTATATATATATATAATGTGTGTGTGTGACCACAGTGAATGCAAGCCCTGGTGAACATCTACTTAAAAAGACATTATTTTTTTTATTTTTTACACCCTGCCCCAAAAATATTATGTCTAAAAAAAAGACCTTAAACCTGGGGTCGGGTGGGGGGTGGGGGGGGGGGCAGCAGAATTTTGAGTGCCTAGGGCAGCACAAAACCTAAATACGCCCCTGCATACAATTTATCACACAGTACTCTAATCATCATCAGGAAGTATGTGAAATAATCAAAAAGCATCTACCAATTTTGGCTGCAGAAGATTGCTTTGGAACAGATCCACAAAAACATGTGAGATTTACTTATAGAAGAGGAAAAACTTTGGGAAACATTGTTTCCCCCTCTGTACCCAATAAAGAAAGTAAGCAATCTTCCTGGTTAGAGGTAAAGGGGTTACATAAATGTGGTTTTAAAAGGTCATGAAACCCAATAAAATTCTTTCATGATTTAGAAAGAATATTCAATTTTAAACATCTTTCTAATTTACTTCTATTGTCTAATTTGCTTCATTCTCCTGATATCCTGTGCTGAAAAGCATATCTAGATATGCTCAGTTGCTGCTCATTGGTGGCTGCACATAGATGCCTCTTGTGATTGTCTCACTCATGTGCATTGCTATTTCTTCAACAAAGGATATCTAAAGAATGAAGCAAATCAAAGCATAGAAGTACATTGGAATATTGTTCAAAATTGTATTCTCTACCTGAATCATGAACGAAAAATTTTGGGTTTAGTGTCCCTTTAAGGATTGCAAGGTGTGCAAACATGCCACTTTGAGTAGCACATTCAAGTCTGTTACCACAGGAATAAGTTATGACATCAATAGCCGTGTAAATTGCAGGACAAAAGGGGTAGTATACCTTATTGAGTGCACATTATGTAATTTACAGTATTACAGGTAGCCCTCAGTTTACGCCGGGGTTAGGTTCCAGAAGGAATGGTTGTAAATCGAAACCGTTGTAAATTGAAACCCAGTTTATAATGTGAGTTAATGGGAAGTGAGGGAGTTAGGTTCCAGGCCCCTCTCAAAATTGTCATAAGTAACAGCTAATACATTATTTTTAAGGCTTTGAAATGAAGACTTTAAATTCTAAACAGCATTTTAAACCTAATAAAATATTCACACAACACAGAATATATAATTAAAGGGACACTGTACCCAAAAATTTTCTTTTGTGATTCAGATTGAGCATGAAATTTTAAGTAACTTTCTAATTTACTCCTATTATTAAATTTTCTTCATTCTCTTGGTATCTTTATTTGAAATGCAAGAATGTAAGTTTAGATGCCGGCCCATTTTTGGTGAACAACCTGGGTTGTCCCTGCTGATTGGTGGATAAATTCATCCACCAATAAAAAAGTGCTGTCCAGAGTACTGAAACCAAAAAAAAGCTTAGATGCCTTCTTTTTCAAATAATGATAGCAAGAGAACGAAGAAAAATTGATAATAGGAGTAAATTAGAAAGTTGCTTAAAATTGCATGCTCTTTCTGAATTACAAAAGAAAAAATTTGGGTTCAGTGTCCCTTTAAGCTAAGTTAAATTAACAAAAACATTTGCTAAACAGCATTATAAACTTAATAAAATAATCACACAACACAGACTTTACTTGCATTTTTCTGCAAACAGTTCTTTCTATGCATTTCAATCTGGACTGATTTATAGACAGGAAGATCTTGTTCCTTTGAAAGCTGCTCGATAGCTCAGGTCTAGTTACACAAATTAATTTTGGCTTGCATATCTTTGCTGCAACACAAGCGGACAGCTACACCTACTGGCTATTTTAATCAATGCACTGCTTCTCAATGCTTTTCAATAAGTCACATGACTGAAAAAAAAGGTTGTTATTCTGAAATGGTGCAAATTGAACCGTTGTAAACCGAGGGCCACCTGTATTGGAAAAACCCTAAGAGAGGTAAGGTCATGTATAAGGGAACATATATCTATCATTACCGTTGATACAGAATCAAGTAGAAAAAGAGAGGATAAGATGCTACTAATAACTAGACATTTCATTGAAAAACATACACGAAACACAGATTCTTTAAAATGGACAATTTTAGAAAAAGTCTTCCTCTCTGTTAGAGGAGGCGATCTTGATAAAGTTTTAAGCAAACGTGAAGTGTATTAGAAATGGTGTTTAAAAACTAGAACACCACAAGGATTCAATTCCAGATTTGATCTTGTTTACTTCTGGCAATAAAGTAGATCTCTATTATAATACACAAATGAATGCCAAATAAGACACGTACATTTTCACTTATTTAGGTATATTAATGAAGAAGCAAATAATCTATGAGACTGTAGGGTTATTTAGATTATCAAATAAAGACTCTTAACATTCTAGGGGACAAATATTTTATAGCACACAAGGTAGATGCTGCATCATACCCCTAAGTCTCGCACCTAGACATGGACATGTAATGGGGTATTTCTTGACAGATAGGATAATGCAATTCTGGACATATAATGTTGTTATAGTTATTTACATCTGTTTTATTATTTTTTGTTTTTATTATATATTTTTACTGCGCCCAATATGAGAGACAGCAGTCTAATTCCCAGAATTACATATATATTGATCATACAATGTGGTGTTAAAAATAATAATTAAAAACAAATACATATATTGACAAAAAAGTAATAGTGAATATGCCAACATTAGAAAAAAATACACTGATGGGTACATAACAACAATACAAGTTCCAGGTTAGGAACGAAGCTTTTTTAAATAAAGGGCAAATAAAGTATTTTCTTTCATGTAATTAGCAAGAGTCCATGAGCTAGTGACGTATGGGATATACATTCCTACCAGGAGGGGCAAAGTTTCCCAAACCTCAAAATGCCTATAAATACACCCCTCACCACACCCACAAATCAGTTTTACAAACTTTGCCTCCTATGGAGGTGGTGAAGTAAGTTTGTGCTAGATTCTACGTTGATATGCGCTCTGCAGCAGGTTAGAGCCCGGTTTTCCTCTCAGCGTGCAGTGAATGTCAGAGGGATGTGAGGAGAGTATTGCCTATTTGAATTCAATGATCTCCTTCTACGGGGTCTATTTCATAGGTTCTCTGTTATCGGTCGTAGAGATTCATCTCTTACCTCCCTTTTCAGATCGACGATATACTCTTATATATACCATTACCTCTACTGATTCTCGTTTCAGTACTGGTTTGGCTTTCTACTATATGTAGATGAGTGTCCTGGGGTAAGTAAGTCTTATTTTCTGTGACACTCTAAGCTATGGTTGGGCACTTTTATATAAAGTTCTAAATATTTGTATTCAAACATCTATTTGCCTTGACTCAGGATGTTCAACGTTCCTTATTTCAGACAGTCAGTTTCATATTTGGGATAATGCATATGAATAATCAATCAATCAATAATTTTTTTCTTACCTTAAAATTTGACTTTTTTTCCCTGTGGGCTGTTAGGCTCGCGGGGGCTGAAAATGCTTCATTTTATTGCGTCATTCTTGGCGCAGACTTTTTTGGCGCAAAAACTTTTCTGTTTCCGGCGTCATACGTGTCGCCGGAAGTTGTGTCATTTTTGACGGGTTTTTTTGCGCCAAAAGTGTCGGCGTTCCGGATGTGGTGTCATTTTTGGCGCTAAAAGCATTTAGGCGCCAAATAATGTGGGCGTCTTTCTTGGCGCTAAAAAATATGGGCGTCACTATTGTCTCCACATTATTTAAGTCTCATTGTTTATTGCTTCTGGTTGCTAGAAGCTTGTTCACTGGCATTTTTTTCCCATTCCTGAAACTGTCATTTAAGGAATTTGATCAATTTTACTTTATATGTTGTTTTTTCTATTACATATTGCAAGATGTCCCAGATTGACACTGAGTCAGAAGATACTACTGGAAAATCGCTGCCTGGTGCTGGATCTACCAAAGCTAAGTGTATCTGCTGTAAACTTATGGTAGCTGTTCCTCCAGCTGTTGTTTGTATTGAATGTCATGACAAACTTGTTAATGCAGATAATATTTCCTTTAGTAATGTTACATTACCTGTTGCTGTTAATATAAGAGATTTTGTTTCTAAATCCATTAAGAAGGCTATGTCTGTTATTCCTCCTTCTAGTAAGCGTCAAAGGTCTTTTAAAACTTCTCATTTTTCAGATTAATTTTTAAATGAACATCATCATTCTGATTCTGATAATGGTTCCTCTGGTTCAGAGGATTCTGTCTCAGAGGTTGATGCTGATAAATCTTCATATTTATTTAAAATGGAATTTATTCGTTCTTTACTTAAAGAAGTCTTAATTGCATTAGAAATAGAGGATTCTGGTCCTCTTGATACTAAATCTAAACGTTTAAATAAGGTTTTTAAATCTCCTGTAGTTATTCCAGAAGTTTTTCCTGTCCCTGATGCTATTTCTGAAGTAATCTCCAGGGAATGGAATAATTTGGGTAATTCATTTACTCCTTCTAAACGTTTTAAGCAATTATATCCTGTGCCATCTGACAGATTAGAGTTTTGGGACAAAATCCCTAAGGTTGATGGGGCTGTCTCTACTCTTGCTAAGCGTACGACTATTCCTACGGCAGATAGTACTTCCTTTAAGGATCCTTTAGATAGGAAAATTGAATCCTTTCTAAGAAAAGCTTACTTATGTTCAGGTAATCTTCTTAGACCTGCTATATCTTTAGCAGATGTTGCTGCAGCTTCAACCTTTTGGTTAGAAGCTTTAGCGCAACAAGTAACAGATCATAATTCTCATAGCATTGTTAATCTTCTTCAACATGCTAATAACTTTATTTGTGATGCCATCTTTGATATCATTAGAGTTGATGTCAGGTATATGTCTCTAGCTATTTTAGCTAGAAGAGCTTTATGGCTTAAAACTTGGAATGCTGATATGTCTTCTAAGTCAACATTGCTTTCCCTTTCTTTCCAGGGTAATAAATTATTTGGTTCTCAGTTGGATTCTATTATCTCAACTGTTACTGGAGGGAAAGGTACTTTTTTACCACAGGATAAAAAATCTAAAGGTAAATTTAGGTCTAATAGTCGTTTTCGTTCCTTTCGTCACAATAAGGAACAAAAGCCTGATCCTTCATCCACAGGAGCGGTATCAGTTTGGAAACCATCTCCAGTCTGGAATAAATCCAAGCCTTTTAGAAAACCAAAGCCAGCTCCCAAGTCCACATGAAGGTGCGGCCCTCATTCCAGCTCAGCTGGTAGGGGGCAGATTACGTTTTTTCAAAGAAATTTGGATCAATTCAATTCACAATCTTTGGATTCAGAACATTGTTTCAGAAGGGTACAGAATTGGCTTCAAGATAAGGCCTCCTGCAAAGAGATTTTTTCTTTCCCGTGTCCCAGTAAATCCAGCGAAGGCTCGAGCATTTCTGAAATGTGTTTCAGATCTAGAGTTGGCTGGAGTAATTATGCCAGTTCCAGTTCTGGAACAGGGGCTGGGGTTTTATTCAAATCTCTTCATTGTACCAAAGAAGGAGAATTCCTTCAGACCAGTTCTGGATCTAAAAATATTGAATCGTTATGTAAGGATACCAACATTCAAAATGGTAACTGTAAGGACTATCCTGCCTTTTGTTCAGCAAGGGCATTATATGTCCACAATAGATTTACAGGATGCATATCTGCATATTCCGATTCATCCAGATCACTATCAGTTTCTGAGATTCTCGTTCCTAGACAAGCATTACCAGTTTGTGGCTCTGCCGTTTGGCCTAGCAACAGCTCCAAGAATTTTTACAAAGGTTCTCGGTGCCCTTCTGTCTGTAATCAGAGAACAGGGTATTGTGGTATTTCCTTATTTGGACGATATCTTGGTACTTGCTCAGTCTTCACATTTAGCAGAATCTCATACGAATCGACTTGTGTTGTTTCTTCAAGATCATGGTTGGAGGATCAATTTTCCAAAAAGTTCATTGATTCCTCAGAGAAGGGTAACCTTTTTGGGTTTCCAGATAGATTCAGTGTCCATGACTCTGTCTCTGACAGACAAGAGACGTCTAAAATTGATTTCAGCTTGTCGAAACCTTCAGTCACAATTATTCCCTTCGGTAGCCTTATGCATGGAAATTCTAGGTCTTATGACTGCTGCATCGGACGCGATCCCCTTTGCTCGTTTTCACATGCGACCTCTTCAGCTCTGTATGCTGAACCAGTGGTGCAGGGATTACACAAAGATATCTCAATTTATATCCTTAAAACCGATTGTACAACACTCTCTGACGTGGTGGACAGATCACCATTGTTTAGTTCAGGGGGCTTCTTTTGTTCTTCCGACCTGGACTGTAATTTCAACAGATGCAAGTCTGACAGTTTGTGGAGCTGTTTGGGGGTCTCTGACAGCACAAGGGGTTTGGGAATCTCAGGAGGTGAGATTACCAATCAATATTTTGGAACTCCGTGCAATTTTCAGAGCTCTCCAGTCATGGCCTTTTCTAAAGAGAGAATCGTTCATTTGTTTTCAGACAGACAATGTCACAACTGTGGCATACATCAATCATCAAGGAGGGACTCACAGTCCTCTGGCTATGAAATAAGTATCTCGAATTCTGGTATGGGCGGAATCCAGCTCCTGTCTAATTTCTGCGGTTCATATCCCAGGTATAGACAATTGGGAAGCGGATTATCTCAGTCGCCAAACGTTACATCCGGGCGAATGGTCTCTTCACCCAGAGGTATTTCTTCAGATTGTTCAAATATGGGGACTTCCAGAAATAGATCTGATGGCTTCTCATCTAAACAAGAAACTTCCCAGGTATCTGTCCAGATCCAGGGATCCTCTAGCGGAAGCAGTGGATGCATTGTCACTTCCTTGGAAGTATCATCCTGCCTATATCTTTCCGCCTCTAGTTCTTCTTCCAAGAGTAATCTCCAAGATTCTGAAGGAATGCTCGTTTGTTCTGCTGGTGGCTCCAGCATGGCCTCACAGGTTTTGGTATGCGGATCTTGTCCGGATGGCTACTTGCCTACCGTGGACTCTTCCGTTAAGACCAGACCTTCTGTCACAAGGTCCTTTTTTCCATCAGGATCTCAAATCCTTAAATTTAAAGGTATGGAGATTGAACGCTTGATTCTTAGTCAAAGAGGTTTCTCTGACTCTGTGATTAATACTATGTTACAGGCTCGTAAATCTGTATCTAGAAAGATATATTATCGAGTTTGGAAGACTTACATTTCTTGGTGTCTTTCTCATCATTTTTCCTGGCATTCTTTTAGAATTCCGAGAATTTTGCAGTTTCTTCAGGATGGTTTGGATAAAGGTTTGTCGGCAAGTTCCTTGAAAGGACAAATCTCTGCTCTTTCTGTTCTTTTTCACAGAAAGATTGCTAATCTTCCTGATATTCATTGTTTTGTACAAGCTTTGGTTCGTATAAAACCTGTTATTAAGTCAATCTCTCCTCCTTGGAGTTTGAATTTGGTTCTGGGGGCTCTTCAAGCTCCTCCGTTTGAACCTATGTATTCATTGGACATTAAATTACTTTCTTGGAAAGTTTTGTTTCTTTTGGCCATCTCTTCTGCTAGAAGAGTTTCTGAATTATCTGCTCTTTCTTGTGAGTCTCCTTTTCTGATTTTTCATCAGGATAAGGCGGTGTTGCGAACTTCTTTTAAATTTTTACCTAAGGTTGTGAATTCTAACAACATTAGTAGAGAAATTGTGGTTCCTTCATTGTGTCCTAATCCTAAGAATTCTAAGGAGAGATCATTGCATTCTTTGGATGTAGTTAGAGCTTTGAAATATTATGTTGAAGCTACTAAGAATTTCCGAAAGACTTCTAGTCTATTTGTTATCTTTTCCGGTTCTAGGAAAGGTCAGAAGGCCTCTGCCATTTCTTTGGCATCTTGGTTGAAATCTTTAATCTATACATACACATTCTGATTTTTCAAAGCCGATCGCAGTGAAACTCAGCCACCCCCACCGTACTCTCATTGGTTGAGAGTACGGTGGGGGTGGCTGAGTTTCACTGCGATCGGCTTTGAAAAATCAGAATGTGTATGTATAGATTAAGATTTTTTTCTTTGATAGAGATGCGTCTGCGCTGATGTCCTGGGGTTTATCTGTTCTGCATTTGTTCTGTTTGATTTAGGACTTTTTTTTGTATTGATTGAGTATCGGCTCAGATTTGGATAATTTATTCCCAAGGGGGTGTGTGATTTCAGCACTTGGAATGTTCCATACGTGGGCTCCCACTTTGCCAGGGATATTTCTAAGGACTATTAATAAGGGACACATATGGAAATTTTGACACACTCAATTTTCGTACACTTTGTTTGCTTAGTTATTTATTCATAAGTGATATACACTTGATACTCGAGTTACACATCTGACACTATATATGTTTTTCTCAACATCACATCTTCTGTCTATTTGGTACAGTCCTGATATGTTTTGCACACGGCCTCCATTCATTGGTGGCCTTTTTAGGGGAGGGTTTAACGGGCCTTTATTAGTTTGTTTGTTTGCAGTTTCTGTTGGTCAGAGGAAGGGACGCTATTTGTCCCGAAACGTCACTAATAAAGTATATTTGGATATGTTATCTGAAGACCAGTGAGTGCTTTCTTCTTTTTTGCTGATGGATTTCCCCACAGAGCACCCTGGCAGTTGATGGCAGTTGGTGAGAGTGCATATACCTTTTCTTGTTTTTTGGCTATATATATATATATATATATATATATATATATATATATATATATATATATATATATCTCAAAGGAGGATGGTAGAAGCACTCCTGGTAAATTGTAAAGGCCCAAAACCGGCCCGTGGTGCCCCAGGTGCACTCCAAGTGTAATACAAATCAGCAAAGTAAGGAAGTCACTCACAGGGTCTTGAAGTTAAGAACAAAGTCTTTATTGACGTTTCGGGGTTGCCCCCGTTTTCAAAATAGGCATACAAAAACAGACAAGTACTTACCCCCTATATACCCATACTAATCATCTAACACCCGTCAGCTGATCACGGCCGTGACCGGAGTCAATGTTGCTGTGGCAACCGGATGCCAACCGCAAACAGCTGGTGTAATAAAAACAGAAACACAGCTGCTACGTATTAACTTGGGCCACGTAAAAGACATAATGTAGAATCTATTAACATAGGATAGCGGGTGTGTCTTATTAATTAACAACAGCTCCGTTGTGAGCAGGTTCCAGTTGTCCCGCAGCGCTCCTGCGATGCCCTCTTTACCGGTGGTGTATGTGGTTGTGAAGGTCAATTTGTTTTCTTTATCCTTATTTTTCATCTTGTAGAGTAGTTCCCTTTGCGTATCCTCCATTGCTTGTTCTTTACTCTCCTTCAGGCTACCTCTGTGGTAACCCCTTTGTATGAACCTGTGCTCCATCTCTATCATCTGTACATTTCTCCGTTCAATACTGGTATTGTTCCTTGTCACCCTTTTGAATTGGGAAGTCAGTAGTGCTCTCTTTAGGCTTGGAGGGTGGCAACTTGAGGCATATATTAGAGAGTTCTTGTCTGTGGGCTTGCTGAAGAGGGTTGTGATAAATGTTTCCCCTCCTTTGCATGCAACTTTGTGTTTTTTGTGTTTACGTGGGTATTGTATTCCGTTTTATGTATGCGGTTCGCTTTTTTCTTGTATTCATTAACCAAGATATTGTATAATTGTGGATCATACTGCCCATGACTTTCAGCCCGTCACCCTTTAAATGAGTTGTTGACTGCCTTTATTCACATATTTGCTCACAGTATATGTCTATACGTAGACTCTATAATGGTTAGTCTTACATTATGTAATAAACCTGTGTGCATTTAATTGTCTAGTAGCCAACTGATTACTAATTGAACTTGCATTGTATTTTGTATTTAGTAAGTAGCACGCCTGTTGTTAATTAATAAGACACACCCGCTATCCTATGTTAATAGATTCTACATTATGTCTTTAACGTGACCCAAGTTAATACGTAGCAGCTGTGTTTCTGTTTTTATTACACCAGCTGTTATTACACCAGCTGTTGTCACGTGACTCCGGTCACGGCCGTGATCAGCTGACGGGTGTTAGATGATTAGTATGGGTATATAGGGGGTAAGTACTTGTCTGTTTTTGTATGCCTATTATATATATCAATCTCTATATATCTCAGTTCCAGAAAAAATAATTGAGCATTAAATAGTACATAGTAAAAGTGCTATTTCGTTATTTATTTTGTATGTTCTTGATGTAATTTTCCTCTAAATACATTTTCCCCAAAAAGAATGCACTGCATCCTACAAAATCCAAATTATGACCCTGTAATAAGCTAAATAGTGATTGTTTAGTGTTGAAGCTATGTCTGTCCCTTATTAGGCAAAACAAAGGAGATAAAATAAACAATAGCTAAGATTCTTTCAAGTGGTATGCCCCTGAACTGGACTGCGTACTGTAAAACACAAAAATTTCTTAACAAATAAGGCTTAAATTCTGTTCATTTAAATTTTGTTGTATTTATTTTGCAGTGCAGTGTAAAATTGCTAATATATATATTATACAGACATAAATCACTTTAAGTGTATTTAGCAAGGCTAACAATCTTTACTGTTGTGTAATAAATGCTTTATAACTGGATTGTAGAGGATGCAGACTGATTTCTATACATGTGATTCCCTTTCAGCAGTGAGAGAGTAAAACAAAAAAAAAAAATGTTCTTTTGTCTTATTGCCAAGGTTGTCCCAATTGCACTAATTACAGTTATATAACAGAGGAATGTTCCTGCTCCAGAATTAATGTGCCTTTTATAGACCAAAGGATCCTGGGAGCTGTTCTAGTTTATTAGTGCATTCACCAGAAGGAAATGTTTTTTTTAAAAAAAAAAATGATTTCCCTCCTTAACCTAATTATTAAGTGTTTTGCATAAATAAACCCTCTGACCAGTGTTCAAAGCACATGGCAACCAAGTTATGTACATAATCCTTTTCTGTGTGTATCATAGGGTGTGGATCAATCTGTGCGTAAAAACCTGATTATATTCACACAGGCAACATGGGCAGGGTTTAAATCAGCCATACATTAAAATACAAACTAGGGTTAGCACACCTTAAATTGGAGCAGATTTTTCCTGTGGAAGGGACTTGCAAATACCTCTCGTACAATGGATAACAGGAAAGGTCACTACGGTACGTTCTAAATGTTATAATCTTGCTGGAGGGAGCCTGAGGGATAACAGCTGGGAAATACAACCATTTCCGCAAATAATTATGTTAATGAGACATGGGAAGTGAAGGAGTTAAAAAGACAGTCCAATACAAAAATGATATGCTCTAATTTGTTACAGCAAGTAATTTTTGCATTAGTGAGTGTAGATAACGGTGTTTAACCCCCACAAAGGGGTTAATAACATTGCTACAGTCCTGCAGGGTACAGCTGGTGATTGGTAGTTATATGTGCCTGATGAATCTGATTGGCTCACTGAATGTATTGCCCACAAGCCACAAGGGTCAGTAATACATAAATTATGAGAGTTTAAATGTCTCTAACTCTTTGGATGCTAGAGAGGACATCATGTGTTGTACCTTTCTCAAGTAACAAAATGGTAAAAGAACAAATTCCTTCCCCCAGTTTACTATGTATATTTGAAAGAACTGGTAAAATGTGATAAAACAGGTTGAGATCCGTGCATATCCTAAAAGGGCTAATTAAGTAAAAAATAGTTTGTCTGCTTCATTAAATAAAAGCTAGCTAGTTTAGTGATGTTTTATGGTATCTTGATTCCAGGAAAAATATTTTGTACACAAAATACAAGAACAGAGTCTATGAGTATTTTTAAAAGGGCCACAAGACTTTATAAAGGTCACACAATAGTTTGAATATTTACATTAAATTTAAATATGAATTATGCAGAAAGAGTATAGAAAATATTTCTGTTCTTTGGGTATAAATGGAACATTGTTTCAGCAAAGAATGTGGGCTGCATGGGAAACCTCAAATTCTTATTTATTTACTACATAAGCTTATTTAAATATATAAAAAAAAAAACGGAGCATTTGTTGCACATTTGCTGCAGCTGAGATGGAGTATCAAACTATGTCCAATATATAGGCGTGAGTCTCACAATTGTTCTTGTTTCCCGGTGCATATAAAAGTTATATTTACAATATATTGAGTATGCAATACCATTATGTCTAAAAAAAATACTTTATTACTAAAAAATGCTAATCATCACCTGAGCCTTCAGGGAGTCGTAATCCTGTTGCTGGTGGTGTATGTATGCATTTATATATATACATACATATACACACACACACACAGTTGTATAAGTTTACACACCCTGGCAGAATTTATGATTTCTTGGCCATTTTTCAGAGTATATGAATGATAACACAAAAACTTTTCTTTGACTCATGGATAGTGTTTGGCTGAAGCCATTTTTTATCAATCAACTGTGTTTTACTCTTTTTAAATCATAATGACAACAGAAACTACCCAAATGACCCTGATCAAAAAGTTTACATACCCTGGTGATTTTGGCCTGATAACATGCACACAAGTTGACACAAAGGGGTTTGAATGGATATTAAAGGTAACCATCCTCACCTGTGATCTGTTTGCTTGTAATTAGTGTGTGTGTATAAAAGGTCAATGAGTTTCTGGACTCCTGACAGACCCTTGCATCTTTCAGCCAGTGCTGCACTAACGTTTCTGGATTCTGAGTCATGGGGAAAGCAAAAGAATTGTCAAAGGATCTGCGGGAAAAGGTAGTTGAACTGTATAAAACAGGACAGGGATATAAAAAGATATCCAAGGAATTGAAAATGCAAATCAGCAGTGTTCAAACTCTAATCAAGAAGTGGAAAATGAGAGGTTCTGTTTGATAACATACTGCATTCATCTTGCCATCAATTCTGACTGGATTTCCTGTGCCTTTGTAGCTCACACATCCCCAAAACATCAGCGATCCACCTCCGTATTTCACAGTAGGAATTGTGTACCTTTTATCATAGGCCTTGTTGACTCCTCTCCAAATGTAGTCTTTATGGTTGTGGCCAAAAAGCTCATTTTTGGTCTGATCACTCCAAATGACTTTGTGCCAGAAGGTTTGAGCCTTGTCTCTGTGCTGTTTGGCGTATTGTAAGCGGGATACTCTGTGGCATTTGCGTAGTAATGGCTTTCTTCTGGCGTCTCGACCATGCAACCCATCTTTCTTCAAGTGCCTCCTTATTGTGCATCTTGAAACAGCCACACCACATGTTTTCAGAGAGTCCTGTATTTCACCTTAAGTTCTTTGTGGGTTTGTCTTTGGATGCCGAACAATTTTCCTGGCAATTTTAGTTGGTCTACCTGACCGTGGTTTGGTTTCAACAGAACCCCTCATTTTCCACTTCTTTATTAGAGTTTGAACACTGCTGATTTGCATTCTTAATTCCTTGTATATCTTTTTATATCCCTTTCCTGTTTTATACAGTTCAACTACCTTTTCCCTCATATCCTTTGACAATTCTTTTGCTTTCCCCATGACTCAGAATCCAGAATCGTCAGTGCAGCACTGGATGAAAGATGCAAGGGTCTGTCAGGAGTCCAGAAACTCATTGACCTTTTATACACACACACTAATTACAAGCAAACAGACCACAGGTGAGGATGGTTACCTTTAATAGCCATTCAAATCCCTTTGTGTCAACTTGTGTGCATGTTATCAGGCCAAAATCACCAGGGTATGTAAACTTTTTGATCAGGGTCATTTGGGTAGTTTCTGTTGTCATTATGATTTAAAAAGAGTAAACACAGTTGATTGATAATAAATGGTTTCAGCCAAACACAACTGTGTGTATATGTATGTCTGTATGTATATGTATGTATGTGTGTATATGTGTGTGTGTATGTATATATATATATATATATATATATATATATATATATATGTATATATATATATATGTGTGTATGTATGTGTGTGTGTGTGTATATATATATATAATATATATACATATATATATGTGTATGTATGTGTTTATATATATATATATATATATACAATATATATATGTGTGTGTGTGCATTTATGTGTATATATATGTGTTTATATGTGTATATATGTTGGAAAAATGGTGCTGATAGACTTACTCGACACAGGGTTGCCACAAACCTTCAATTTATAAAAATAGCAATATTTGCGGAGCGCAGTAAAGTGAGTCCCAATAAAACGAGGTACACCTGTATGCAGTTTTGGGTGCAAATGATTTAATAAATAATAAGTAAAGGTTTTAATGTACACCAGCAGGTATTAGAGGGTTTTTAAATCCTTGTTATTAATCTAAAATATTGTTTTGTAATCACTTTGAGTCAGTGGATTCCTGTTAGGAAAATGTAGATCATTTCCCAGAAAAAAAATGAGATGTCTCTAGTTAAATCAGGTTATAGCAGCTTGTTGTGAGTCATGCAAGCAAATAATTACTTTTTTCTTCTCTAGGGCCAGTGGGTCAGTTTTAGTCTCAGGAGTATTTTGTTTTACCCTTTTGACATAAAAAATAAATAGTTATGTTTAGGGGAAATAAGCTGGTCTCTGGAAATAAAGATATTTTGAGAAACTGTACTACTTAGTTTGTTGAAACTTAACCTATTAGCTGCCAAAATGCATTGCATTGGTATGTCTTGTATTAAAGACTTGTTAAGCAAGGAAGCAGTTAAAAGGATACAGTAGATAATGGATAGGTGGGGTTTTGCAACCTGGTATTAGTCTTGGATAACATTGTAAAACAACTTAAAGGGACATGAAACCTGACCTTTTTTTTCATGATTCAGACAGAACATGCAAATTTAAACAACTTTCCCAGTTACTTTTATTATATAATTTGCTTCATTCTCTTGGTATCCTTTGTTGTAAAGCATACCAAGGTAGGCTGAGGAACAGTAATGCACTACTGGAAGCTAGCTGCTGATTGGAGGATGCAAATATATACCTCTTGTCATTGGCTAACCGGAGTGTTTAACTACTCAGTAGTGCATTGATGTTCCTTCAACACAGAGAGTGACGCAAATTTGTAAATAGTAAATTGGAAAGTTTTTAAAATGGTAAACTCCTATCTGAATTATGAAAATTGTGTGTTTTATGTCCCTTTAAATAATTTGGATCATTTACTTTTCATTATTCACAATTTTATAGTCCTGTTTTCTATTGTGAGCATCTGCAGTAAATGAACACGGAAGATGGCGGCCTCAAGCTGCGTTCAGCAATTTTCGGAGCCAGATTTAATTGTACAGATGCACTGGTCTACACTGGATTTGCACCAATCTTAGTGTTTTGACTTTCACAAGAATAAATCTGTCTCCACCTGCTATCTCCTGCATTCGTTTACTGCCGAAATTCACAAATTCACGCCTACAATTTAACCTACCTTTAAAACTGTTTGCCCAAAATGGTTTGTTTTTTTAATTACTTATAGTTCAACTATAAACTGAGCCTACTTAGGGCATGCTTTTTAACAAAGGAAACTCAAAAGTCTCTTTAAAATGGCATGCTCTATCTGAATCATGAAATTCTAGTTTTTACTTTTCATGTTTCTTTAACCTTTAGTTTAAAATATTTATTTCTTGTTTTTTCAAATGTGTAATAGAAATACTATGCAAACGATATCTCTTTAGTAGGTGGTGTTATTATTATTTTTTAATATCAGTTTTATAGCATTAGTCCGATGCCTATTAATAGTGTTCCCTGCCATAGTCCTACACTTCCTCTAATCACATATTTGAGATGGCAGCTGTGTTGATTCATTGGGTTTGATCCGAGAGGTGACAAGTTGCTAGGAAACTACACTGGGTGTGTTACGGGTGTTTCCAACCTGTAGACAGAATTCCAAATGGTGGCTAAATATATAAATTATCTATAAATAAACATTCAGACAGTTGCAATAACCTGAATGTGAAATGTTACTTAATGTGTTTATTCTTTGCCCTCATTTTAAAGGGACATAAAACTCAAAAAATGGTTTTTAATGATTTAGATAGAGCGTACAGTTTTAAACGACTGTCTAATTTACTTTTATTATCAAATTTGCTTCATTCTTTTGGCATCTTTCCCCTACAAAATACGGGAAAACCTGTAGATGACTGGGGGAAAAAAACTTTACCTTAGACCCTACCATCGATATGTTTAATAACTGAACGGTGATGTTATCCCCTTTGCTGCCAGTAACATACACATACCCCTTTGCTGCCAGTAACACACATACTGTAATGATGCATAAATTTGAGCATGTATAGTGCCACTTCTTTCTGGAACATATTTGTAATGCATAGCGGCATAGGATGCTGTTTACGTTTAGCTGACATTCAAAGGACATTTAAGGGACAGTAAACACCTTGATATTTTTATATAAAATGTTAAGTTATACATAATGAAACAACTTTGCAATACATTTTCATTATTCATTTTGCCTCCTTTTCATGTAAATTAGCCTTGGAAATTGAGCAATTTCTAATTTGAAATGCACCCTGTTGACTTCTCAAGGCTAACTCTGCTACATATCTCTCCCTAAGTGGCTTTATCAGATAACTGTAAAATAATACATTTAACCCCTTAAGGAGCACAGCACTTTTCCATTTTCTGACCATTTAAGACCAAGGCTATATTTACATTTCTGCGGTGTTTGTGTTTAGCTGTAATTTTCCTCTTACTCATTTACTGTACCCACACATATTTTATATACCGTTTTTCTCGCCATTAAATGGACTTTCTAAAGATACCATTATTTTCATCATATCTTATAATTTACTATAAAAATATATATATAATATGAGGAAAAAAAATGGGAAAAAAACACACTTTTTCTAACTTTGACACCCAAAATCTGTTGCACATCTACAACCACCAAAAAACACCCATGCTAAATAGTTTCTAAATTTTGTCCTGAGTTTAGAAATACCCAATGTTTACATGTTGTTTGCTTTTTTTGCAAGTTATAGGGCAATAAATACAAGTAGCACTTTGCTATTTCCAAACCACTTTTTTTTCAAAATTAGCGCTAGTTAAATTGGAACACTGATATCTGTCAGGAATCCCTGAATATTCCTTGACATGTATATATTTTTTTTTAGAAGACATCCCATCTACATACCATTCTGGTATATTTCATGCCACCATTTCACTGCCAAATGAGATCAAATAAAAAAAAAGTTCACTTTTTCACACATTTTTTCACAAACTTTAGATTTCTCACTGAAATTATTTACAA